>NC_084821.1:20838739-21138739 GCF_958449725.1 Rosa rugosa | reverse complement strand
CGGCTTCCAGGCGGCGGCGGCGGCGCGGGGCTGGCCGGAGGGAGGCCGGAGGCGTCCCAGACCTCTTCTGGGCGGCGTTCGAGGTCGGAGGAGGTCGGGCTTGCCGGTTTCTGGGCAGCCACCTCACCTGCAGTTGCAGGTTCTGTGCAGCAGAGCAGAACCATCGCCGGCGACTCCACCGGACCGCAGAACCCTTCGTACGACCCCCAGCGTCCCTCCGGCAAGCCACGCCGCGCCGTCGCCGCTCGATCGAGGCCGGAGGAGCGACGTCCGCACTTTTTCTGGGTTGCGGACGTCCTCTTCAGAACATTTTCGTATATATATATATATATATATATATATATATATAGGGCCGTTCCACTAATGGATACCTTCTTTTGGTCATTTTAAGGGATCCCTTGATAAACTTACTTTTCGATCACATATCCACATCTCGACCGTTCAGTTTTTAAGTCTATATTGAGTAGATCATCTGTACAAATTTTCAGCCAAATTGATAATTGTTAAGACATTCATAACTGGGTGATTTTCAATTATAAAAATGAACGGTTCAAGTTGGACAAATTCGGTTCGTTCATTGATTTAATCTGGTTCTATACCTTCACGATCATCAATTTGGCTGAAAATTTGAAGAGATGATCTACTCATTATCATCTAAAAACTGAACGATCGAGATGTGGATTTACGATCGAAAAGTGAGTTTAGTTGAAAAAAAGTTAGTGATCATCCTCATTAATTCATAATAATTAAGCTGGAACCAATCAACTACACAAGCAAAGCATTGAGATGATCTCAACAAAAGAGATGAGAGAATGAGAAGGCTGACCTCTTTGGTTCAAAATAAATTGACCAAAACAATGTCGGTTTGGCCCTTTAAAAATATTCAAAACATTGGTTGCAACTATCATGGAGACGACGTTTAGTACACAACTTTGCATTGACGCAACACCTTGAAGCTTGTGGAGTAGTCACATTCATCACGGCGTTCAAGCATCTTATGCTTGGTTCTTCTTCAACAATCGATTGTGAAACCTAACCCTACTAGTTTCAATTATTTACGTTGAAAAATTATATGACTAGGTTGAAGTTACCGGCTCCTTTTGGAGGTTCGTATACATTAATTTTTTTTTTGTCCTAATTCTTGAAAGCAACAACAAAGAAACCAGATAGGTCCGAGTCTAAGACCCTGGTGGATTCTGTTTAAACTATTGGAATCCAGGCATTTGAGTTGTCTCAATTTACAAACTTGATTCAAACACTCGAATCGCCTGAGTTGACAATAGCTACATGACTGCGGGCTATGGTCTTTGTTGTTAATAACCATAGCAAAGGATACCAATTTTGGTGGGGGATAGGGGTTTCTTATTTCTTAGGTAGATTATTTTGTTGCATTCACCTAAGGGTAGTTATCTGTATCACAGTATCACCACATGTGATGTTTTTTTTTTGGATTGAATATAAATTCCATTAATAATAAATGTCAATACACTTCAGAGTTAAGGTGACCACGTTAAAAACCATGCTTGATCAAAGCAAGTAAAAAAGGGATACCACCTAAGTAAAAAGGAATACCACCTCCATACCTTTAATCCCTACAATCAGCTAGTACAATCTTAGTAAGCCACGGTGGTCCTCCCTCCTTCTAGAAGCTATCTTCAACAGCAACCGGTGCTTGTTTTGTAATATGATGTTATTCCCTGATTTTTAACATAATTAAAATCGATACATAACCCCATAATTATACATGCATGAACATTCAGCCATCAATACCAAATACCTGGAAAACTTTTTCCCTTTATACAATATACATGTTGATGCCCTGAACCCACTATGTCAATATTGACCAGCCCACAGGGTCATATATTACATAAGCTTACAAATTAAATTGTCAACAACAAGATAAAACGTAAAAGCTCCTCAGAGTTTACTACAAAGCGGAAGTCATAACAATGGCAACGCCAATCAAAATTGCTTCCTACCAGTTCTGCTGCTAACAAGATACCTCAGCTTCAACCACGATTTCCTGACCTGCAAGGTTAACCCCTACACCGTTTGAATAGTGCACCGGGTTGTCACACAACAAACCCGGTAAGCTTTTGCAAGCCCGTATGAGTAACTCAAAACAACTCACACCAATTCACGGGATAAAAACCCGCACAACTCACGCCAAACACGAGGAAACCTTTCAACTCGAGAATAAGGAAAACATACCATGCTTCCCAAAACAATACTCTTTTCCAACAAGGAAATCACAAAAGTCACACCGTGACAAAATCATATAAATCGTTAACCTAACAATTCAAATATGATTAATCGATCCAACCTGGATAAAACACATAAGCACATCAATCATACCTATCGTTAACCTAACAATAGCATATGATTTACAAGTCCTCCCAGGACATTTAAAAGAAAGAATCCCTGAAACTCTCTTTTAAAGACACGTACTCATGAGCATCAGATAGCTCCCCGCTACCCCCCATGATATACATATGTACACACATAGTCATACACTCAGAAATGTCACTAATACCATCTATAGTCACAGTTAATCCCATAACTCCAAGACAATATGGTAACTAGGCTCGTAACACAGATAAATCATTGGTCACCATCTGCAACCTATCACTATCTGTGACTCTTGGTTTTCAGACCTCGTCTGGTCTTAGAACCAACCGTTGGTCACCATCTGCGACCCATGCTTTTCAGACCCCATCTGGTCTCAAGTCAACGTTAAGTAAGTCACACATGATCTAAAAACGTTACGACCATCTAGTTCCGGCTTTCCCCATCCCTGCTCACCATCTGTAACCCTTGGTACAAGGACCAATACATTTAAAATGAGTCACGCTTGACTCCAAAATGTAACATCAAATCAATACTTTTCAAAAAATAGAAAACATCTTTTTCCACAATATCGTTTCTATGAAAAGTCTCATTCAACAATAATATGAACCCATCATGCATATTATTCATCATACATCATCCACAAGAATATATATATATATATATATATATATATATATATATATTTCACGTAAATATATATATACGTAGTCATTCGCTCAGAAATGCCTACTAATACCAACTATAGTTTGCAGTTAAATAATTAACGCCAAAACAATAATGGTAATTCCGTTCATAATGAACCTTGTGAAATTACTCACCTCGAAACTCCCGTTGCGTCTTCAATACAGAACAAAGCAACCAATCACAATAGCCGTCCAAAGAATACTCGTCAAGTACCTAAGGAAACACAACTCTGATTCAGTTAACGAATCACAAGGAATAACGTTCGAAACCCTAAATCGAACCAAAATTCCCAAGGTGACGCCAATCGAGGCGAAACCACATCCGAGACCTCCCAAAGTCTCCGGAACACTTCCACGATCGATGTGTCCAAGCCACAAGTCGATCGGATGCTTAAATCCTCAAGGATTTGAATAAATTCACCGATATGAAATTGTGAAAATTATAACAAATCCATACGAACTCCAAAATCTGCATATTATATATCAAAACGCTCGTATCGACGAGTAGAAGATATATAGTACCAGAAACAGTTCCTTACATGGCCGGAACGCCGCCACAGGCTGTGGCGCACCGCCGCCAGCCAAAAACTCATTATTTCACAAAACTCCCAACATCAAAAAGCTTCATCTAAGCATGCTTGTGAATTCTCATAACTAGCTCGAAGTCAGAAAACAAGCATAAAGGGTCGAAAACTACCTCACAACCCGTGGATTACTGTTCAAACCGAGTTGAACCAAGTTCCACGTAAATTGATCCAAACGACCACCACAGATCGATCAGGGAGCCTCCTCTGAACTCAACCAAGGAATCATGAAGCCACGAAGTCGCCGGAGCTGCATTTTCTGACCGGGTCCGAAAACACCAACTGCGCCCCCTTTTATCGCCATCACCACCGCGAATCGCCGCAAGAGGACACCACAGGGAGGAGCGGACGGCAACGACGAACCGATCTAGAAAGTTTTGTCGCCGGAGCTCGCCGGAAAAGCCGGGTCAGGTTTCCGGGTTCGGGTCGGGTCAGTCGAAATACTCAGACAGTGAAGGTGAGGTCGAGAGAGAAGAGATAGAGAAAATGAAAGTTTCCGGAAGAGGAAACTAAATGAAAATAGTAAGTTTCTCTTTCGGGAAACTTCTATTTATACCAAAACGGAAACTTCTTCCGCTGGTCATAACTTTCTCATTCGAACTCCGATTTCCGCGCTCCGCATGTCCACGAACTCGTATCGACGCGCTCTACAACTTTCGTGAAGGAAGTTTTTGGAGAATCTCAACGTATCAAAAGTCAACCTTTGCAACCCCCCTAAAGTCATCCTTTTCAAATAAAAAATTCGTCCGAAACACTTCCGCTCCTTCCACGAGCCACGAAACCTTCCAACAACTACTAATTAAATTCCGGAAAATCCTCAGAAAATAAATACGAATTTCCGGGGCATCACATAACATAACCAAGTGATCTGGATATAAATGTCAAGTTCCATGTTGAGTATGTCTATATTTAAGAAAGATGCCCAGATTATTAGTTTGCAACTAATTAATAAGATAAAAAAGAATGAAAGATATCAAGATAGATGATAGAGAGATTGGCCAGATGATTTACATTCACTATCCATGATTAAATACAACGATCTAGCAAGAGATTAACGAGCTTAATTTAAGGGCTAAAAGGAATGGAGGGCTGAAATCATCATCAACACAATCTTAATGCAGTATACACAACCTAAATTTAGTTAAGTGACTTACATATTTGTTCTTGGCAGCCTCATTGATCCATTCATGATTATTATCCTTGTGTTTCTCTCCCCAATTATGTATGAGCGACAGCTCCTTCCCATCCTCCATTAAACAAATACACATATATATTAATAATCAATCAACTGCCCATTTAAGAGTGGTTTTTGATCTTGAAACTAATTCATGTTTACCTTAGAGGCCACCAAAGCATGTTGCACGTATGGCCGTGCACCAGCCCTGTGAGTATGTTGTTGCATATACCTATTAGTAGAATTCTTTTCTGCAATCTCCTTCATTATGCAAATAAATATCAATCAAATCTATAAAATTTTCAGTTAGAATAATTGAATAATAAAGAAATTAATGAATTCATACAATGCAAGACTGGTTGGTGTATATGTTGTCACAAAGCCAGTGCCAATGTGAGACAGGTCTCTCATTCCATAAATCTGCATTAGGCAGGTTTGCTCTTCCTAGCTCAGGTGAGCCAAATGCTTTCCATTCCTTCTTCAGTCGAGTCTTGAATTGGGAGTAGGCAGTAGACATTTTGGAATCCACATAAGAAACAACACCTAGATCAGTTAAGTCCACCATAAAGAACACCTGATTAAGAAACTACAATTCAGGTACATGACATTTACATTTACCTTAGGTACGTATACTTATTAGAGTTATTAGTAAACAATTATTTATTTAACACAAAAAAATCCACCTCATTTAGGATAAACTCACTCGCAGATCCTCTCTTAGCAGCCTCTTATCATCTTCATCAACATCAGACCAACCATATTTGCATACTGGTGCCCCACCCCGTACAGTAATTCCTATCTCAGAAGTAAACATTTTAGAAATTGTGTCATCAGAAGAGACATGGATGGTCGGATGAAAGTCAACACGCAGAGGTCCACCATAAGCCTTTATAAGCTCCTGAAGAGCTTTACCACGCTTCCTTTTCATGCCAATGCCCACAAAAGGGATTTCTGTAAACAAAAACCAATTATATATATTTACCTATCCTATATGTCTAACTGAATTTGCTTTGGAAAAAAAAAAAAGGAAAAAAAGAAGAAGACAAATATGATTTACCTTGTTGGGTAGCCAGTTGATCAATTGATGGGGGCCACATTAGCTGGTGGTGGCACGTTAGTTTGTGGTGGCATGCTAGCTCTTGCTCACACATGAGCATGAACAATAGTTGTTGCTGGCACATTTTCACGCACAGTAGGGGTAGCTAACACGTTATCTGTCATAGTTGGTGTTGCTGGCACATTTTCACGCACAGTAGGTGTAGCTAACACATTATCTGCCATAGTTGTTGTAGCTGGCTGTTGAGGTGGAGGCATTTTTTGAACCTTCCTTATCCGCTTCCCTCTCCCTTGAGCCATCTGCAATATTTCAATTACCTCTATTTTTCATTCATACTAAGAATTGTTAATTCTGTATTACTTGGTTTACAATCATTATTATATTATATCCTAACTTTACAAATCTTCCAAAAAGAATTCAAGTAAACAAGTACTTAAATATACACATATATCATGCATGTGCATATATGTATATAATGGGCCACTACTCTTCAAAAGTAATCGAGGAAAGCAAACAAAGTACTTAAAAATATATATCAAGATCATAATGAACTAAAGATATGCCGACACTTTTGAACATGTATAAATGTTGATAGATAAATAATTCATATCATGACATATTGAGATCGATGCTTGAAAAACATAGGTAGTGAAATCAAACCTTTTCCTTAGTTTCTTTGAAGACTGCACAAGCTCGATCAACTTAACTACTTCACGCAAATCGTTTCAGGAGCATTGTAATGACCTTAATGGTTTCCTTGTATTGCAATAATATTTGCAAGACCAAATAGTTAAATTTTGACACAATAAGTATAAGTGACACTATTAAAAAAAAAAAAAAAAACAGAGTAATAATCCTTTGGTCTTTCCTAGTAGTGAGACAATAATGCTTATTATAAAGATGAAACTAATGATATACAATTTTTTTTTTTTTTTAAAGAAGGAAATACCTTTTATAGCAAAGCAAATCAGGATCAATAATGAGGTTGTTGAATGATCTTTAACTCAATTAGGTATAGCAAGCCCTGAGAAATATGAAAAAACCTTACTGTTAAACCATTAACAGAGAATGAATAAAAGAAAGAAAAACAAAATCAACGTCAACCATTTTCAGTCTACAATGTATCATTGGAGGGAATTTCAACATGTTAGCAGAACTAATCAATGTAAGACCTTATATTACATATTTTTACTATATCATATGCACAGAACTAAAAGGGCAAGCACTAAACTACAAGGCTTACCTCAAAAATAAAAATTGACCAGCAACTAAACTACAAGGCTTACCTCATAAATAATGTGGCAGGCCTAGAACCTTGCTGTCCAATTCAAAGCAGTAGAAACAGGCAAAAGGAACCTGAGGAAACACAAACATAGATCATAGGTACTGCATACTTCTTTTATTCTTTACACTTCTTTAACTAAGACATGATGAAATTGGCTGAGATACAGATAACTGAAGTTAAAGTAATCAAAATTATCTTGATTGAAATACCTGAGCTCTACCCAAAGCAAATGAAGAAATTAGCACTTTTCCCCCACCAGCAACACAAGTATCAACTTGCATATAGATCAACAACACAACCACCTTCAGAGAGAAATCAATATGTGAAACTCAGACAAAACCATAACCATATCAGTTTAAAAAAAAAATCCATACAACATTTGTACCCAAACCATTAGGAAAAAGACAATCCATTTAGTGTATATCCCCTTCCTCTATCGATATAATATACTTCCTTTTTTTTTTTTTTTACATTCCTCGAGGAAAAATAGTTTCTCATAGGCATGGGCGGATCCAAGTAGTGGCTTGGGCGGGCTGGAGCCCGTCCGAGATTTTTAGGTTTAAAAAAAAAATTAGATGTATACTTTAATTGATGTTTAATTGATCGATGTGAGTTTAAATATTTAATTTACGTGGGTAAGTGGTTTAATTGATTTCAAAACTTATCAAGGTCGATCAGTAGGTCTTCTTTCTGCTGTGCAATTGTTGTGGGTTTAATTGATTTCAATACTTATCATTTTATCAATTGTTGTGCTATCTCAGTATCTCGGCCAGGAGCTTGGCCTCATTCGAATGCCGAGTAATCAGTTCAGGTTTATAGAGTTAACTTTGCAGATTAGGCTTGGGTTTATTTGCTAGCTATTTCGTCCTATCCATGGCTTTATATTCAGAACAAACTTTTGGGTTGAAAAAAAAACTATATATATGATGTATATATTTTTTTTATATGTATGTTTGTTTCACGAAGCCACCCGAACTCTCAAATTATCGAAGTCAAACTCCTCTCTGACTCTCCCATTCTCTCCGTCCATCACAAATTCTCATTCTTCTTGTTCTTCTTCATCGCAAAAAGGCCTAAATTACGGACTAAATTCAATCTTTGAACACTTGAATTCTCAGGTTCTCATCTCCCCACTCTTGCATTCGCACACCTCTGCATAATTGTACTAAAAAAAAAATTTTGGGCTTCGCCCAAAGGGATACATAAATATGTAGCCCTCCCTATTTTCGAATCCTAGATCCGCCATTGCTCATAGGACATGTATTGCCAATTACAAACACTTAGAAAATGCCACCACTGCATGCATATCTTTAAAAGGAAGATCAACACCAACTGATTCAAGATTTGGAACTAGAGTTGCCAAGTCCTTAGAAGGCTGCTTAGGAAAGGAAGATTTAAAATTAGGCATATTACTCATTCCAGGCCACACATCCTCATTTGGAGTACCTAGATTCTTCATATAAAAAAGCAACAGTGTAAGAATGATAGCATAGATTAGACATCCCGCTGCATGTCTTCCAAAAAAGGAGAAAAAAAGGAAAAAGAATCACATATTTGGTTGGGAATCTTTCACCTAATCTTGAAAAATTCATCAATCTCAGAATCCCCATGAACACTTCTTATAAATTAAACCATTTTCGTTTTGCAACTCCCTCTTCTGGTAAAGTCATCAGACCATGAAAGCCCAACACTTTACCTTAATCCTCCTCTCCAACCAAACAAAGCTTATCTAATTTTTCTTACTTTCCCTCATTTTCTCACTTGGTTTTCACAGAGTTCTTTGTAATAGAGCTCTGAGTCTGCAAAAAGGTATGAACTATATCAAGGTCTTTAGCAATTTTCATTCTTTACACTATCAAATGATCAATTTTGTATATTTGCAATTGAAAGCTAAATTGACGTAGTCAGGCTAATGTTTAGCCAAACTAAAAACCTTTCCTAAACCCTTTATATAAAACAAATTGAAAACATTCTCATCACCACCAATCAACAGAGAATCATAAAAATCCCAAATTGACTTGTTAAGAGAGAACCCAGAGCAAAAAAATAGAAAGCCCATACATCAATTCGCAAGAACATAATTATCAAAGATTAAATCTTCAAGTAGAGAGAGAACAAGAACCTGAATGCAGCTATCATCATGTGAATGACATCAAGGACGAGAGAGATGAAGAAATGTCTTCTTCTAAAGCCAAAGACGAATAGGAAAATCAATAGGAACAAGGAGCACCGGCGGTACTTGTAAGAGTTCGTCGACAAATTTTGAGAGATTATCGAGAGCTTTCAGAATTGGTCTTTGGGATATGTGAGAGAAGCTTCCATATGTTTATTTTTCTATTTGATATCGGCAAAGGAAGTAAGGACTTGGTTCCTTGTTTTTTATTACATACAAGGAATAATCTCAAATCCTTGCAGTATTAATGTACACAAAACAAGGAATTATACAATTCCTTGTATTAAGTTTTTTCATTTTAGCGCCAGACTCTCCCGCCTAGATCAATGCAACGATCGTGAAACATTTGCAAGGAATATTTTGGTTCTAAAATATCTGGAGCCCAAATGCAAAGAAGTTTGCTATTCCTTGTATATTATCTCAAACAAATACAAGGAACTGTAATATTCTTTGCATACTCACACCAAATACAAGGAATTTTGGCTCCTTGCATATAAACCGGTTGCAAAAGGTCAAATTTCTTGTAGTGTTGGTTGCCAGCAAACATGTCTGCCCCAACAAGATCAAGGCATCAACAAGCCATATTTGTCCCAACTAACTCAAGGCATGTACAAGCTACCTCTACCAGCAAAAGTTCAAGGCCTCTGCAAGCTCCTAGGGCATCAAGCAAGCAAGTTGCAACACCAACAAGGTCATCTCAGAGGATCAGACAAAATTCAGGTAAAAGAGAGCGAAAATAGGTGTGGGAATTGATGAAATGTTAGCCTTCCCAGCAAATGAATTAGACAACCTTTTTTTTTTGTGCAACCTTATGTTGTGTTACTTGGTTGCCAGCTCTAATCTTTTGATAAGATGATTAAAGCTATAGTATATGCATAGTTGAACAATTATTGAAGGTGTGACTTGCACAAAGTTAGTGCTCAATTTAAAACCCCATCAATGTAGTAAGAGTAAGTAGGGTATCGTTCTCAACCGGGGATTTGGGGACTTATTAATTCCTGAAAAATAAAACTTTAGAAGAACAAATCAAAGAATATATATACACACATTTTACTATTTATACTTAGGGGATTTTAGGATTTTTATTTAATTTAACAACTAAGTAATTATATACACGTGACACATCAAAACATAGAATCAAGTAGAAGTATGTGGATGGAACGAAATTAGATAGAATTAACTACTACAAACACGTTGGCAAGGTTTCAAACATCAAATCATGAATCAAAATATGTCAAAGCATAGAATCGATCAAGAACAAAGATGAACGCATACAGAGTTCTTTTTACTTCCCTTAGTTAAATTAACTAGATGAACGCACCATAGTTAACCCTATTAAGCATGCAATCACTAGTGGTAGCTAATCACTAACAAAAACATTTTTAATGCAGTAAACACATTGGAAGTTTGATCAATTCAAACCAAGAACACAAGTTAGAACGCTAATCAAGCATGCAAGACTCATTGTTAATTTACCTAAGTAATTATAGGTTTTCCACTTAGATTATTAAAGCCTAGAACGCTAGCACCTTAATATGGATTCAATTAAATGTTCATCAACCTAAGTATGCATCCAAAGATCAACTAACACAAAAAAGATGGGATTGAAGATCGAAATTAACAATCATGCTCACATATAATGAAATCGCAACTTTTCAATTTAAAAACCTAAAACCTAAAACATGCTACATAGTATTCGAAAATTACATATCTAAAATCAACACTTCATCATCACAAGAAATCGCAAATCAAAGATCCAAAACAGAAAATCAAATCGCCATTTATATAAAACCCGAAATAATTCTCTTATACAAAACCGAAAACATAAAAAGGTGTTCATGGTTACACTTTTTGATCTTCAAGGACGCAAGAAGCTTCAAAAGGTGGTGGAATGGATGAGGATCACTACAAGGATGCTTGAATGGAGAGGAGGATTGCTCATGGCCTTGAACTCGGATTTTCTTGAAGTTGCCGAAACTTGGAAGAGAAGGGGAAGTGTTTGTGGCTTTTGATTTTGAATTTTGTGGTGTGTAGAATGTCTTCACAAACCCCCTATATATAGTGAACGGCAAGGGCTAGGCTTTCCTAGTAATTCTCCTCTTGTGACATCATTCAACCAATGAGAAAATTCCTTGAGAAGTGGAGAGCAAGTCACCTTAGTCTTTGCCGAATTCTTCCATGTATCTAAACCATATTTCGGCCTCCTTGTATGTTGTATGGAATCAGGAATCCAAAATCAATATTTATTCCCTTATTTTCTTCTCCAAAATTCCATAGAAATCCAAAACTATCCCAAAATGGATTTGCCGAAATCTTCTAGTATTTTATTTTATTTCTTACGGAAAAAAGCAACATTAATGGGTCATGGACTCCTCAAGATGTCATAGATGATTCTAGAGACTCATGTGCAAGTCACATGCTTCAATCTTCGGGCCAGACTTCTTCAATTGATCCAATTCGAAAGCCCATCTTCATGATTGCCGAAATTCTTCATTATTCTATAACATTCTTGAACTATCTTGAGTCATCTTCAAGACATAGCATCTCTTAGTCTCAACAGGTCTCCTAGCAGCATCAGGACTCCTAGTGTCATCAGGTTTCATTTCTTCATTTCCGAACATCATTTTTCCGAGCTCATTCCTAGTTGCATTAGGATTCCTACTTCAACTAGGATTCCTTTTCCTGGTAGAACTGGGAAAACTTCATTTCTCCATTTCTTCTCATTTCTGCGCATATAACTCCTTGCCTTCCATTTCAAGACTCAAAACTACCTAAAAACACAAAAGAAGTTAGAAATGACATCGTTAAGGAAATAACTAAGCAAAATGGAGAGAGAAATGCACTAAAAATACCTCGACCACCCGCCGCTGTGACCCAAACCGCTGCGCACCACACCATCCCAGCGCACGCCGTCGTGAAAGCCTAACTCCGAATCGCGCCGGTCCAGCATCCCACCGTCTGCACCACTACTGATTCAGAACCATACACCTGTCTTGATTAGCACAGTCACGCCGCCGGTCACAGAGCACAAGCCGCAAGCCGTAAGCCGCCTGGACCTACCTCGAGCTCAACCACCCATGGACCACTCTTGAAACAAATCGGGTCGAATACCCGTCCGGCAGCAGATCCCAATGCCGGCGAAGCATTCAATAATATTAACCAATACAAAAAAAATCAAGTATTCAATAATATTAACCAATACAAATAAAAAAAGGGAGAGGATCCTCTCCTGAGCAACTTAATGACCTGAGCTACCTGAGCTCTCTACGAGATGACGACACGTGTCCAAACTCACATCTAATGGCTGCAATGAATTTAGGGTTCTGTCTCCAATTTTTTTGAGTTTTATGTTGCCGCGCTCTTGGTTTCGTTTCCCCGCGTTCTCCCTCTTTTGTTCTTGGCCTCTTCTGCTATGAAATAAAAAAACACAAGTCTTCAGTCTTTAAATTCAATGGCTGTGTGCGGGGAGATCTAATCAAAAGTTCAAAATTTTAGCTTTGAGTCTTCTATCTCACTTTCTCCTGCATTTCATTGCTACAGCCTACAGGTAAGTGTAATACTCCTTTATTTTGGGTTTTCTTTGAAAGTTCTCTCTTCATATTGTGTGTCTTAGAGTTTAGGAATTCTGTATTTGATATTGACGAAGAGGAATTCCTAATTTCTTGTTTTCCGGAAGATATCTCATTAGTTTAGTTGAGAACATTGTGTTCCTCATGATCTTGATCTCATTGTTATTGTTTGATTGTTGCTTGATCTTGATCTCATTGTTTTCCTCTGATTCGGGTTTGTTGTGTTGGTTGTGTTCTCTGTGTTGGTTGTTCTTTTTTAGTTGAGTAATTGTCAATTGAAGATTATTATAGTTACTATACAAGAAATTGGTTGCAGATGGATAAATCATTGGGTGCTGCAGACTTTAATATTGAGAATTCTGATTTGGAGTTGGATTGGAAACCTAGAAAAGGAATGGAGTTTGATTCTGGAACAAGATATTTCTGCATCTTCACTTGGATTTCTTGCTTGCAGTCAGGTATGTCAATATTTATTTAGTTGGTCTTAAGAGTTGTGGTATTAGATTTCAATATTACTAACCATTATTTATTTCACTATATATATCCTAGGAGTTTGATTTAAACAACGATCCCCAATGAAATGCATGTTTTCATGGCCTCTGGATATGAAAGGTTTGTCTTCATATATTGTTCTGTCATATATTGGTCTTTCATATATTGTTTCTGTAATTTATATGAAATATGGTCTATTTGGTTTGTTTTTAGCAGGTTGTGCATCATTCTGTTTTGTTTTTGTAAGAGAAGAGTTGCAGGCTTGTGTTTTGTTTTTATAAGAAACTGAAAGGGCAATTGTGTAGTGTAGGCTTCCGTACAGTTTTTGTAAAAAATGGAGAAGGCAATTGTGCAGTGGCTTCTGTATAGTTTTTGTGAGAAATGGAGAAGGCAATTGGCTTCTGTATAGCTTTAACTTTTAGTCAGAAATGGAGAAGGCAATTCTGCAGTGGCTTCTGTTTTGTTTTAGTCAGAAATGTGCAGCCTTGTACTTGTTATTGACAACTTTTAGTAACAAAGCTCACTGTTTTGTTTTTTTTAAGAGAGGGCAAAGGTGCAGCCTTGTACTTGCTATTGACAACAATTAGTCATTATGTTACCAATTTCTGGGTTACATATATAGAATACCAAAATGACTTCCAAACTGGTGTATCTCTAATTTGGCACTCTTTTCATTGCTTTTGTTCATATTGAATACTTGCTGTCCATAAACAAGATTAAATGAACTGAGAATGGTGAGAAGAAAATTTATTTATCTTCAACATGATTAATTACATAAAAGTAAGGTTTGTCAAGTATCCTTTATAAACAAACAAAAACAAAGAAAATTCTAAGTACCAGCCATGAAAAGATCACGGCTAACATCTCTTTTACTCCACCAAGGAACTATACATGACAAGTACTTTGGTTTTGCCATTAGCTAAACTACATAAGAGGTAAGCTGATTCAATGAGGCTGCTGGATGAAGTGGGGGCTGCATTTTGGACTCACAAACTTGGCTGGCATCTCTGCATACTTCCTTGGCTCCACCAGCAACTTCTAATGCTTTCAAATTCTTCAGAACTTATGATCATCATCAAGCATGAATCAATCCAAAAAAGCTCACTCTTCGAATTCCTCTTCATTGTAAGCCATCTGCACAAGTAAAATTGCATAATAAAAAAAGGCAATCGAATTTTCTCAGCTCTTCATATATAAGCATAAACATGCACAAGTAAAATTGCATTAATAAAAAAGGGCATATGTATAATTGCTGGACATGTCACCATTCATGAAAGTAGAATTGCTCAGGGGTTTGATCATATAAGACACCTTTAGATAATCAACACACTGTTATCAATTCCCATCTTATGCAAAACACATTCACGAGTCCAGCATGATTGTTGCAACAAGAAGAGGGGGAAAAGCTGCAAGGCGAATACACTTCAATGTTGAAATCTTTTTACCAAAACTGATCAAACCAATCACAACCATTGGAAATGCCACAGTCGCACTCAAAGAGTTACTAGTTCGTTACCAGTATACAGAGTATCAACACATGAACTCCGAATTAAAAGTTCAAATCTACAAAAGCTAGTGATGAAGACACTACTCCACTCTAAAATGTGAAGAGAAATGGACGATCAGTCCAACAACAACCTCATTTTGATTGAGTAAACCAGAAGCCAAAGTGTGAAACAGTCAAAATCAATCACACCGATCTGTCTATTCAACCAAGCACATTTCTTATCTCACCAAAACCACCGCCACGGGGACAAAAAGGGGATAAACCCTCTACTCCCCACAAAAATCTAGATCCAAAACTCAAAAGAGGCATAAGCAAACCTTGATTCAAGAGTCGGCTACATATCGGAAGCACTTGCATGAAAGGTCCAAGCTTTTGATGCTCTGCTAGCAGCTCTGACAAGTACTGACTACAAAAACAAAAAGATAATTCAGTATTAATTGAAAATTGCAATGGGTCATTCATACCCAGTACCCAGGTATTAGTTGATGAAATTTTACAGGGAAGAAACCCATCATTTTGAACACCTAGCCCCAGAAATTGAACCCATTAATTGAATCCCAAGCAATTTCGTCCCATCAATTCAATCGCAACCAATCCCAGAAGGAAATGAGCAACCACCAAAACTCATAAGAACGAGTCAAAAAACTTAACAGAGAGAGAGAGAGTACCTGCGAAACTGGGTTTTGGATAATAGAGAGAGTATAATCTGCGAAACAGTGTCGAGGAGAGAGAATCTTATATAGAACTTGGTTGTGATTGAGATCTCTATAATGAACAACGATTTCGAATCGGATGCGAACTTGACATTAAGGAATCGAAGAGTTAGGAGCATTAGTGAGGATGAGGCTATGGTTTCGCCAATGCTTCTGATGGCAGTGGTTCTATGGGTTAGAGAGAGAGAAGAGTTGGGAGAGTCAATGTGGCACTATGTAAACCGTTAGATGATTTTGGACATGTGTCGTCATCTCGTAGAGAGCTCAGGTAGCTCAGGTCATTAAGTTGCTCAGGAGAGGATCCTCTCCCATAAAAAAATCAAGTATTCAATAATATTAAATAATACAAATAAATAAAGATATGTCGAGCGTTTTCTCTCTCACCTTGGAAATATTCTTTGGTTAGTATTAAAAAGTAAAATCCTTGGAATTATTATAATGTGATTTGAGTCTCTTTTTTTTTTTTTGAAAGGCGTGATTTGAGTCTTTAAAAAAGAATTATGATTAAATTCAATTTACCCCTCTAAACTTTATCCTTGGAATTATTATAAAACATAATTATAGTTGTAACGCCCCAAGCTGCACCTCACCAACTTAAGCACGTCACAGTGCCGCGAGCCTCTAAAACATAAACCGGACACTCGATTTACATTCTAGAGAACCGCTAGGCATTTTGTTTGAAAACTTTTCGTAGAAACACAGCGGAAGCTACAAATATTTTTGAGGTGAAAATAATTGAGTTGCTAAAATTTATTTCATTCGTCTAGAGCTTGAAATGAGTTCTCACACAAGAGGTACGAACTCCAAGGAAATGAGAACTCAACCAACATTGACACAAGGCTAACTATTAACAAGTCTCGGAATACGAAGTTCGAGAAATAAAATTTAGAATAAGGTTCAACCGATGATTTACCGAACTTGTTTCCGCACACCCAGCTCCTTCCGCTATTGTCCCGTCACCAGTGCACAGTACCTGCATCCACACTGTTGTAGGGGTGAGCTTTCGTCCTCGCTGCTCAACAGGAACTCTATCTCGACTAGATTTGAAAATCGATAAATAAATTATTGAGGCCTCAGTATGAAAACATGCTTAAACCAAGTGTTTAAAAGAAACGACAAACTTAAATGTTTTTCAACTTGAAAACTGATGCATGATGCTTAAACAACTACGGCGCCAAATCCAAGTTTTACCTGATGGCCGGTCCCATAGACCCACTACACGACCTTACCTCAATTTAATTTATCACCAGGTAAGCGTAGCGAGAGCGTCCGCTACCTAGCTACACACACGGATCGGGTCGTCATTGCGATTGCTCACCGTCCGACCGGTGTAACTAACCCTCCGGAGGTTTTGGGGATCGAACCCAAGGAAGTCAGAGCCACCCTTCGCTCTCAAGCCATCACATTTCTCACATGGTTTGGTTAGTATGCATTGCATTTGAACATAACCAAACCATACCAACTAACATGCATCATTTAATAACAATATAAGAAAATCACTAACCGAGGAGAGTCCTGAATCCCTACCTGGATTCCGATGCTTTCTCTCACGTACTCCGAGAGTTGCGAACCTTCTGTTCCTCGGGTAACTGGAGTCCTAAATTCCGACATTTCGATAGTTAATATCTTTTGAACAATTATATGAAATCTCGACGATTAATATATCGTCCAAACCAACTTTTCCTGGTTTGACCAGGATTGACAAACTTTGACCATTGTTTGACCAATCGTTATTGGTTCGATAATTAGCTTAAATTATCGAACATTCACTTGAAATTACGGTAGTGACCATATATATATTGAGTGCACCAAATTTACTAAGGCCACCCAATGTATATATATAATTTATTTTCCTTATTTATTATCAAACCGTAAAATACGCAAATAAACCAATAACGATTTTTCCAACGAACGATCCACACTTAATAGTTTTTATCGCATAGTAATTCGACAGAATTTACTATGGACACCCAATATTTTTCCAACATATTTTCGACCCAATATGGGTGTACCTAATTTACTCTGGATACCCATATATTACTTTAGGCCACTTCCACCACATAATTTCAATTCAACACTAATACCAAAACTAGTCCTGAACAAAAGTCATCAAAAACACCGAACGACCAACAGCATAATAGTACGATCAAAACATCAAACTTGATGATCACAAGTCATTCAACTCAAGGCAAACAACCCACTCAACACAACCCGACCAATTTCTCAAATCACAACACAACCAATTCAACCAAAACATGAACGCACACTCTGTACATGCAAAGTACATCACATTGCCAACACAACATAATCTCCCAACTCAATTAAACCCAAGCAGAAATAATTCAAAAGCTCTTCAGTCCACAATTTCGAATTCATCACCAGAGCAATCTTCCAATTCAAAGTTTGGAATTATACCTTCGGTAATCAACTGCAACCGAGCCAAACTCACTGCCAAAACTCGACTAGTGAGGAGCTGATGGCTTCGACGCAATTCAACCCAACAATTTGTAATTAACAAAGCCCGGACGAAGCCAAGAAGAGCCGGAAAGCTGCCGGCGTCGTGGAACTGCGGTGGAGGCCGAAACCCAGAAATGAAGAATCATCAAACTTAAGCTAAATTGAAAGTTTGTGAAGATTATGATGAGGAGAGGAGGTTTTATACCACAAACGGCCCAGAAGGTGGTCGGAGACGCCGAAATTTGCAGAGGTTGGCGGAGAGAGTTCGGGGCTTCCAGTCGTCGGTCCTCCGTCTACAGCCGGTGCATGCACGATCCGAGGCCACAGGCATGACGGCGACGTCGATGCGAAGATAATGCCGGTGGTCCGCCGCTGTGAGGTGGCCGGACGGAGTAGCCCCAGTCGGATCCTCTTTGCAGGTCTCAGGGTTGCGTTTCGGGTCAGAGAGAACTCTGGTTCTCTTCCTCTCTCTCGATCCTTCTGGATCTCCCAACAGAGCAACACTTGGATATATAGACTTACCCAATTAAGGATGAACGGCTAGGATCAAGAGGTGGAGTCGGTGGATGGCTAGGATTGCGCCATCTGTTTCCTAATTTCTTAATTTAATTTCTAAAATTCCTCAACTTCGGAAATTCGTAAAAATTTGTTCCGATATCCGAAAAATTCCCTAAAAAATCCCACGAACTCGTCGTGTTGTCTACTTTATTTTCCAACTCTCACATTGAGGATTTCACTTTATGAAATTTTCTGAAAATATTCTCGAATACTTTAACTTTTATCGAAATCGATAAGTAAATTATCGAACTATTTCACTTAAGCTCGATAAATTTTTCCGGGGCTCACAGTTCCACCCCCCTTAAATAAATTTCGTCCTCGAAATTTCATGATTGGTCAAACGGTCAACCATACTTCACCTTTCATGTTGGACTCCAGTACCCATAACATTTCCAATTCCTAATTCCTTGTGGTACAACTCGACTATTTCTAGTCATACATATCGACATCGGAGCTAACATTTCTCTTTACCAAGTGTTCCACATTTATTACCAACAGGATACACTTTGCTCCGCTAGTTTTCACTTTTCTGTAACCACAAGACCTTTCTCATAACAACCAGAATGAGGAATTTAACCGTTTATCACTCTCCTCCAAACACTGCCATACCTGGCATTTCCATAGACAATCTTTGTTTATACCAAATAAAATTGGGTAACTACCAACCCTTATTACCCTTATTCAATACTGCCACGGCTGGCAACTCGTAGACGATTCACGTCTCCAACTAATCCCCGCTCACAACAAGCACACCGTGATCCGGGAATTTGAACTTAACCAGAGACATACGTAACTACCCGTAGGTATAATTATGTTCCACTCGTGGAACTCTCATTAACTATGAACAAAAAATAGACGTTGTCGTCGCTAACATGAAATTCGCAATTCACTGTGGAAGATATCATTGTCCTCAGAAGGACAATACCCGCGAACTTGGCTGAGCATCCGTCCTTCTAGTCAAGTTATACGAGAAAAGCACGACGGAACCTAACAGCCCATTCTAGAAGTTATTCCACAAATTGCCACACAACGACACATTACCAATTTTTCCTCACCACGAGCTCACTACGTAGTCCTTTATGACTACTACTTTAGCTAACGCATGCACTCTTCGAACTCGAAGGCGAAGTACTTCCTATAACTGCGTGAACAATACGTCCCGTTTTGACAACATCGAATCATGTTGTCCTTCCTGCAACAGCCACGTGTCAATGGATTTCTTGGAACACTAACTCAGTTGAACTGACGTTCCACCTTGATAACAAGCTTCAGCAGGGGTTTCCGTCACGATTCGACGAAATTCGAGGATCACACACGCTTCTACGTATAGGTCAGCGTTGATCTTGAAAGCTTCGTAAAAATCAGAGAAACTGATGGTTAAGCAACCACGAACAACACTCATAACGTACCTGGTGTCAAAATACTTCCCCAGGTCACATGTCGTTCAGACCATGACAAGCCATGACGCCGAAGTCGCAAGTCGCGTTTCTAGCGATGACAAGGCAAACTTCCCACCTTTCGTTCTGCACACATCTCTTCCTTGAATTTTGGTTGCTAGAAGTCCCGTAGTGTAGAGAATACCCTCCCTTACTACAATTTACGTTGAACTTGACTTTTAAAAATAAGCAACCAAAGTAATACCAAAACTTCGTTTTGGAAACTTCCTGATGGAAGGAAATTAAACTCTAGGGAATGTCAAATAACCTTTCAACACCAAATGTAAACTCTCGGAAAAAGAAGAGACAAGAACTGAAAATTTTGCCCAACCAATTGCAGCAAAAGTTATCAAATTTCCTTCCTTGCAAGACAGATTTGGAAAAATCACCACGACTTCAATTTCAGTCGAAAGGAGGTAAAATTTTCCAGATCACTAACTAAAAGGCTGAACATTGTTAGGTTAAAATTTCAAAAATTTCGAAGTTTTGAAAGCCCTTCAAAACTGATCCCAAAGTCACTGCCACGGAGAATCAACAGAACTGGGGGTTTAAAATTTTCGTTTTGAAACTGTTTTGGAGGGTTAAAAGTTCTCACCCTTGGGTGAAACTTGTTGGAACAATTGCCTGGTCATTTTAACCAGAGTACTTTGGCAACCTGAAAAGCTTTCTCATAACTCAAGATCTTTTAAATCTTGGTAACAATTCAAATGACGGAATTTCAAGGTTTACGGAGCATGCTTTGCAACCACAACCAGAATTTTAATAATGTAGGGAAATGGTAGGACAACACCAACCAAACGAAAGAAAAGAAAATCAACGTATCTATTAGTAAGGAAGAGATACTTGCAGTCCTCAAAAGATCCTTACCGGTAACGCGCATCATTGGAAGCGGTTAGAATCCGAAGACGTGCTAGCTCTCCCTTGTAGGATGCTTTGCTCTTTGGTTCCTTATCGACTTCCTGACGAGTGACGAAGCCTCAAATAGACACAACACACAAACATTCCATCGCAAAGATAAAAGAGTGCGAATTATTTGGGTTACAATCCCATAATCCTACAGGGTAACACAAAGACAGAATGAAAATCGTTCGATACGAGCTCTCACAATTAAAGTGAGTTAGACTTCCTTTCTCTCCAGCGAGTCAAAGGGCGCTAATCGAGTTGTGTCCAAACCGGAACTATATTTCGAAGTCTGCACTCCTCGAAATATATACCCTTCATTAAATCACATGCGAGCAATTCCTCCTTAAACGCGTCGGGAATCAGTAGGCGATGAGCTTTGTAATGTTCAATTGTGTCAACGATACCTATCACCCTTTCAACCGCTTCAGCTATATCTGATAGTGAAGTATACTTTCCATCATCATTATAATAGTGAAGCATATGTTCCCGAATCTTGGAGTTGAAACCAAGAATGTAACTCCTTGTGACCGCTTGTCTTGATCTCGTACGACCAGCCTTCCTCTTCTCCTGAAGGCCGCGAGTGAATAAGCAGGTATACTGACCCACAGTCTAGTCCTCCCGCAGTAAGTCGGCTGCAAAAGGATCTGCTGGAGACTGCACTTGTTCCCAAGGTGGCCAATCTGAAGGTGCCTGAAAATTAACCGAGGGACCACTAGCTGTAGATCCAGTTTCTGGACCCGTCAATGAACTCACCTCTTCTGGATCTTCATCATCATTCACTTCCTCTACTTCCAATAGCTCTTCCTCATCAGACGACATTGTCAAGCTGAAATGAAAAATAACTCTCAGTACCACAATTTCATTCAACAAAATCGGACTTGTAGTCCCATGCTGCAATCATTTCAATCCGAAACCAACATTTCCACAACTCAATTAAACAACCAACCACATTTCACATTTCAACAATTTCCAACATCAATCACCTTCCCATATACTCAAGTTTGTCGTTCACATACCTTGCTCCTTTTATTTTACCTCATACTGGGCTCTCAACTTTGCCGCGGTCTGTGCACTGTGGAGGAGCTATGGGTGGCAATACTCGTTCACATTCAAAGAACAAAGAAAATGATGAACAATAACTGAACTCGATAAAGATTACAAGACAGATACAACATCGAGTCCTTCCAGCAAGAGTTCAATGAACAGGATTCACTTAATAACACAACAAATGGGTACACACGGTTGGAGAGCGAATCCATCAATCAATTCAGCACAAAGTATAAACACCTAACAGTTGGACTTGAAAGAATTTAGGACAATTCACCACAATCGAGTCTGCATAAGCAATCAAATAAACTAGACTTGACAAAATACCCAAAGAGGAAATAATTACCAAGTCCAACATTAATAGCAATGAGCACAATTTAACGAACCGGATACATTGAAAATCACGATGGCAAACAACCGAATCGGTAAATGAATCCCACAATATCAACATTCAAAAGGAATAGAAAACCGAACAAACACAAGTTCAATTTCAAGGACAAGTCGGAACATAAGTCAACCTTTCGAAGAAAGGATAACGACTTTCGAATTAAGGGATCCAAAGGAAGAACAACAATAGTTCCGACTAACAACAAGTCGGAGTTGCCCGAATAACTCTCGAGTAATTTAGTTGTCGCTAGTTGTATTCAGAAATTAACAACTTTCAACCTCGGTATACATTAGGGGGATCCGGTGGCCAGTCGGGCCCTAAACCGTGTGAATAGTTGTAATTATATGAACACACACGAGCAACGACCCTTTCACAACTATGGAGAGAACCGGAATTCCATGGTAAGGAACTTCTAAAATCTCCCACGTAACGGGAAAACACGACTCCAGACGAACCTCGAAACACGGTTTAAATCAGTGTAAGGTTTTGTCAAAACCTCAAATGCAAAAACCACGATAAAGTTAAACAACGTTTTCCGCCAAGACTTCCCTTTTTCGGTCAAAAGCGTCTTCCGACAAAACACATTTCAAGCACGTAAATAGTAAACACCGAAATCCAAAACCTTTGAACAATAACAGGAAGTCAATCTTTTTGTCAAATCGCCTTTCGAAATCTCTTTTCGGAATCACCTTTAAAATCAGCTCGTGAACCTTATTTTCAAAATCCTTTTTCCAAAAACTTCCTCGAACGTTTCAAAACTCGGTCTTAAAAACCGAAGTCAAACCTTTTAACAGGATTTGAAAATTTTTCACGAGCTAGCAGAACTTTTTCAGGTATCAGAGGTTTTTAAATCGTTGAAATCGAAAACTCAGAAGCATTGCTCTGATACCACTTTCTGTAACGCCCCAAGCTGCACCTCACCAACTTAAGCACGTCACAGTGCCGCGAGCCTCTAAAACATAAACCGGACACTCGATTTACATTCTAGAGAACCGCTAGGCATTTTGTTTGAAAACTTTTCGTAGAAACACAGCGGAAGCTACAAATATTTTTGAGGTGAAAATAATTGAGTTGCTAAAATTTATTTCATTCGTCTAGAGCTTGAAATGAGTTCTCACACAAGAGGTACGAACTCCAAGGAAATGAGAACTCAACCAACATTGACACAAGGCTAACTATTAACAAGTCTCGGAATACGAAGTTCGAGAAATAAAATTTAGAATAAGGTTCAACCGATGATTTACCGAACTTGTTTCCGCACACCCAGCTCCTTCCGCTATTGTCCCGTCACCAGTGCACAGTACCTGCATCCACACTGTTGTAGGGGTGAGCTTTCGTCCTCGCTGCTCAACAGGAACTCTATCTCGACTAGATTTGAAAATCGATAAATAAATTATTGAGGCCTCAGTATGAAAACATGCTTAAACCAAGTGTTTAAAAGAAACGACAAACTTAAATGTTTTTCAACTTGAAAACTGATGCATGATGCTTAAACAACTACGGCGCCAAATCCAAGTTTTACCTGATGGCCGGTCCCATAGACCCACTACACGACCTTACCTCAATTTAATTTATCACCAGGTAAGCGTAGCGAGAGCGTCCGCTACCTAGCTACACACACGGATCGGGTCGTCATTGCGATTGCTCACCGTCCGACCGGTGTAACTAACCCTCCGGAGGTTTTGGGGATCGAACCCAAGGAAGTCAGAGCCACCCTTCGCTCTCAAGCCATCACATTTCTCACATGGTTTGGTTAGTATGCATTGCATTTGAACATAACCAAACCATACCAACTAACATGCATCATTTAATAACAATATAAGAAAATCACTAACCGAGGAGAGTCCTGAATCCCTACCTGGATTCCGATGCTTTCTCTCACGTACTCCGAGAGTTGCGAACCTTCTGTTCCTCGGGTAACTGGAGTCCTAAATTCCGACATTTCGATAGTTAATATCTTTTGAACAATTATATGAAATCTCGACGATTAATATATCGTCCAAACCAACTTTTCCTGGTTTGACCAGGATTGACAAACTTTGACCATTGTTTGACCAATCGTTATTGGTTCGATAATTAGCTTAAATTATCGAACATTCACTTGAAATTACGGTAGTGACCATATATATATTGAGTGCACCAAATTTACTAAGGCCACCCAATGTATATATATAATTTATTTTCCTTATTTATTATCAAACCGTAAAATACGCAAATAAACCAATAACGATTTTTCCAACGAACGATCCACACTTAATAGTTTTTATCGCATAGTAATTCGACAGAATTTACTATGGACACCCAATATTTTTCCAACATATTTTCGACCCAATATGGGTGTACCTAATTTACTCTGGATACCCATATATTACTTTAGGCCACTTCCACCACATAATTTCAATTCAACACTAATACCAAAACTAGTCCTGAACAAAAGTCATCAAAAACACCGAACGACCAACAGCATAATAGTACGATCAAAACATCAAACTTGATGATCACAAGTCATTCAACTCAAGGCAAACAACCCACTCAACACAACCCGACCAATTTCTCAAATCACAACACAACCAATTCAACCAAAACATGAACGCACACTCTGTACATGCAAAGTACATCACATTGCCAACACAACATAATCTCCCAACTCAATTAAACCCAAGCAGAAATAATTCAAAAGCTCTTCAGTCCACAATTTCGAATTCATCACCAGAGCAATCTTCCAATTCAAAGTTTGGAATTATACCTTCGGTAATCAACTGCAACCGAGCCAAACTCACTGCCAAAACTCGACTAGTGAGGAGCTGATGGCTTCGACGCAATTCAACCCAACAATTTGTAATTAACAAAGCCCGGACGAAGCCAAGAAGAGCCGGAAAGCTGCCGGCGTCGTGGAACTGCGGTGGAGGCCGAAACCCAGAAATGAAGAATCATCAAACTTAAGCTAAATTGAAAGTTTGTGAAGATTATGATGAGGAGAGGAGGTTTTATACCACAAACGGCCCAGAAGGTGGTCGGAGACGCCGAAATTTGCAGAGGTTGGCGGAGAGAGTTCGGGGCTTCCAGTCGTCGGTCCTCCGTCTACAGCCGGTGCATGCACGATCCGAGGCCACAGGCATGACGGCGACGTCGATGCGAAGATAATGCCGGTGGTCCGCCGCTGTGAGGTGGCCGGACGGAGTAGCCCCAGTCGGATCCTCTTTGCAGGTCTCAGGGTTGCGTTTCGGGTCAGAGAGAACTCTGGTTCTCTTCCTCTCTCTCGATCCTTCTGGATCTCCCAACAGAGCAACACTTGGATATATAGACTTACCCAATTAAGGATGAACGGCTAGGATCAAGAGGTGGAGTCGGTGGATGGCTAGGATTGCGCCATCTGTTTCCTAATTTCTTAATTTAATTTCTAAAATTCCTCAACTTCGGAAATTCGTAAAAATTTGTTCCGATATCCGAAAAATTCCCTAAAAAATCCCACGAACTCGTCGTGTTGTCTACTTTATTTTCCAACTCTCACATTGAGGATTTCACTTTATGAAATTTTCTGAAAATATTCTCGAATACTTTAACTTTTATCGAAATCGATAAGTAAATTATCGAACTATTTCACTTAAGCTCGATAAATTTTTCCGGGGCTCACAGTTCCACCCCCCTTAAATAAATTTCGTCCTCGAAATTTCATGATTGGTCAAACGGTCAACCATACTTCACCTTTCATGTTGGACTCCAGTACCCATAACATTTCCAATTCCTAATTCCTTGTGGTACAACTCGACTATTTCTAGTCATACATATCGACATCGGAGCTAACATTTCTCTTTACCAAGTGTTCCACATTTATTACCAACAGGATACACTTTGCTCCGCTAGTTTTCACTTTTCTGTAACCACAAGACCTTTCTCATAACAACCAGAATGAGGAATTTAACCGTTTATCACTCTCCTCCAAACACTGCCATACCTGGCATTTCCATAGACAATCTTTGTTTATACCAAATAAAATTGGGTAACTACCAACCCTTATTACCCTTATTCAATACTGCCACGGCTGGCAACTCGTAGACGATTCACGTCTCCAACTAATCCCCGCTCACAACAAGCACACCGTGATCCGGGAATTTGAACTTAACCAGAGACATACGTAACTACCCGTAGGTATAATTATGTTCCACTCGTGGAACTCTCATTAACTATGAACAAAAAATAGACGTTGTCGTCGCTAACATGAAATTCGCAATTCACTGTGGAAGATATCATTGTCCTCAGAAGGACAATACCCGCGAACTTGGCTGAGCATCCGTCCTTCTAGTCAAGTTATACGAGAAAAGCACGACGGAACCTAACAGCCCATTCTAGAAGTTATTCCACAAATTGCCACACAACGACACATTACCAATTTTTCCTCACCACGAGCTCACTACGTAGTCCTTTATGACTACTACTTTAGCTAACGCATGCACTCTTCGAACTCGAAGGCGAAGTACTTCCTATAACTGCGTGAACAATACGTCCCGTTTTGACAACATCGAATCATGTTGTCCTTCCTGCAACAGCCACGTGTCAATGGATTTCTTGGAACACTAACTCAGTTGAACTGACGTTCCACCTTGATAACAAGCTTCAGCAGGGGTTTCCGTCACGATTCGACGAAATTCGAGGATCACACACGCTTCTACGTATAGGTCAGCGTTGATCTTGAAAGCTTCGTAAAAATCAGAGAAACTGATGGTTAAGCAACCACGAACAACACTCATAACGTACCTGGTGTCAAAATACTTCCCCAGGTCACATGTCGTTCAGACCATGACAAGCCATGACGCCGAAGTCGCAAGTCGCGTTTCTAGCGATGACAAGGCAAACTTCCCACCTTTCGTTCTGCACACATCTCTTCCTTGAATTTTGGTTGCTAGAAGTCCCGTAGTGTAGAGAATACCCTCCCTTACTACAATTTACGTTGAACTTGACTTTTAAAAATAAGCAACCAAAGTAATACCAAAACTTCGTTTTGGAAACTTCCTGATGGAAGGAAATTAAACTCTAGGGAATGTCAAATAACCTTTCAACACCAAATGTAAACTCTCGGAAAAAGAAGAGACAAGAACTGAAAATTTTGCCCAACCAATTGCAGCAAAAGTTATCAAATTTCCTTCCTTGCAAGACAGATTTGGAAAAATCACCACGACTTCAATTTCAGTCGAAAGGAGGTAAAATTTTCCAGATCACTAACTAAAAGGCTGAACATTGTTAGGTTAAAATTTCAAAAATTTCGAAGTTTTGAAAGCCCTTCAAAACTGATCCCAAAGTCACTGCCACGGAGAATCAACAGAACTGGGGGTTTAAAATTTTCGTTTTGAAACTGTTTTGGAGGGTTAAAAGTTCTCACCCTTGGGTGAAACTTGTTGGAACAATTGCCTGGTCATTTTAACCAGAGTACTTTGGCAACCTGAAAAGCTTTCTCATAACTCAAGATCTTTTAAATCTTGGTAACAATTCAAATGACGGAATTTCAAGGTTTACGGAGCATGCTTTGCAACCACAACCAGAATTTTAATAATGTAGGGAAATGGTAGGACAACACCAACCAAACGAAAGAAAAGAAAATCAACGTATCTATTAGTAAGGAAGAGATACTTGCAGTCCTCAAAAGATCCTTACCGGTAACGCGCATCATTGGAAGCGGTTAGAATCCGAAGACGTGCTAGCTCTCCCTTGTAGGATGCTTTGCTCTTTGGTTCCTTATCGACTTCCTGACGAGTGACGAAGCCTCAAATAGACACAACACACAAACATTCCATCGCAAAGATAAAAGAGTGCGAATTATTTGGGTTACAATCCCATAATCCTACAGGGTAACACAAAGACAGAATGAAAATCGTTCGATACGAGCTCTCACAATTAAAGTGAGTTAGACTTCCTTTCTCTCCAGCGAGTCAAAGGGCGCTAATCGAGTTGTGTCCAAACCGGAACTATATTTCGAAGTCTGCACTCCTCGAAATATATACCCTTCATTAAATCACATGCGAGCAATTCCTCCTTAAACGCGTCGGGAATCAGTAGGCGATGAGCTTTGTAATGTTCAATTGTGTCAACGATACCTATCACCCTTTCAACCGCTTCAGCTATATCTGATAGTGAAGTATACTTTCCATCATCATTATAATAGTGAAGCATATGTTCCCGAATCTTGGAGTTGAAACCAAGAATGTAACTCCTTGTGACCGCTTGTCTTGATCTCGTACGACCAGCCTTCCTCTTCTCCTGAAGGCCGCGAGTGAATAAGCAGGTATACTGACCCACAGTCTAGTCCTCCCGCAGTAAGTCGGCTGCAAAAGGATCTGCTGGAGACTGCACTTGTTCCCAAGGTGGCCAATCTGAAGGTGCCTGAAAATTAACCGAGGGACCACTAGCTGTAGATCCAGTTTCTGGACCCGTCAATGAACTCACCTCTTCTGGATCTTCATCATCATTCACTTCCTCTACTTCCAATAGCTCTTCCTCATCAGACGACATTGTCAAGCTGAAATGAAAAATAACTCTCAGTACCACAATTTCATTCAACAAAATCGGACTTGTAGTCCCATGCTGCAATCATTTCAATCCGAAACCAACATTTCCACAACTCAATTAAACAACCAACCACATTTCACATTTCAACAATTTCCAACATCAATCACCTTCCCATATACTCAAGTTTGTCGTTCACATACCTTGCTCCTTTTATTTTACCTCATACTGGGCTCTCAACTTTGCCGCGGTCTGTGCACTGTGGAGGAGCTATGGGTGGCAATACTCGTTCACATTCAAAGAACAAAGAAAATGATGAACAATAACTGAACTCGATAAAGATTACAAGACAGATACAACATCGAGTCCTTCCAGCAAGAGTTCAATGAACAGGATTCACTTAATAACACAACAAATGGGTACACACGGTTGGAGAGCGAATCCATCAATCAATTCAGCACAAAGTATAAACACCTAACAGTTGGACTTGAAAGAATTTATGATCTAGATCTCCATGTTGCCTTGAACGTTCCAGAAATGCTCTATCAGATCTTCTTGAAGGTTTGAGTGACTGTTTGCACTTCTAATGGCATCGTATCGATCCATGAATCCGTTGAAGTAATAACCATCTCTACCAGTAGGATCGAAGTCATCACCAGTCGGTCCTTCCCAAACCTGGGCCAACCTGGGCCTTATATTGTTATCCTCTTCTTCATCGGACTCCAAATCCTCATCGCTGTCATCTGGTCTTTCATCCTCGAAAATCATGTTGTGTAATATGATACAAGTCAGCATGATGTATCGAAGGTCTTCTCTTTTCCAGCCACGAGCCGCTCCTCTAACAATACTAAAGTGCGTCTGTAAAATGCCGAAACATCTCTCCACATCCTTCCTGTACCCCTCTTGAGCCTGGGAAAACTTCAGATCCTTGGGCCGTGTAGGCCTTGGAATTGATTTCACAAAAGTTGCCCATTGCGGATAGATACCATCAGCGAGATAGTAGCCTAAATTGTGAATCCTGTTATTCACTTAAAATTGGATTTGAGGGGCTCGACCAGCAGTCAGCTTGTCAAACAACGGGGACTTAGCAAGCACGTTGAGGTCGTTGCATGATCCAGACATTCCAAAGAAGGCATGTCATATCCATGTGTCATAAGAAACGACTGCTTCGAGGATGATAGTGGGCACACGTTTTCGATCGCTGTATTTTCCAGCCCAACCTGTTGGGCAATTCTTCCATTGTCAGTGTATGCAGTCGATGCTTCCAATCATCCCAGGAAAGCCTCTTCTCTCAGCTTTGGCGAGAAGTTTTCTGAGGTCGGCCTGATTAGGAACTCGGAGGTATTCTACCGAGTACAGAAAAACAATTCCTCTTGTAAATCATTTCAGAGCCGCAATGGAGGTAGTTTTCGCCATCCGACAATACTTAGCACATTGATCTGCCCCGGCACCATAAGCAAGCATTCTAAGGAACATGTTAGATTCTGCTGGGGAAGTAGTCCGACTTTGCCTGCAGCATCTGATTTCTGGACAAAGTACGGGTCATAGCGACAAAGGTCACTGGAGATGCGGTTGAACACATTGTGACTCATCCTGTACCTTGTCTGGAATACCTCTTCACTGAAAACTGGACGCTCCACAAAGTAATCTTCCATCATGTTTTTCCCTCTTGATTCCCTAAATCGCTCCTCATTCGGTGCACGCCCAGGTTGAGAACCCCGTCGTCATGATCCAGAGGAAGCTTCAGCTTCAGCGACAGCTGCTACCACAAGAGCATTAGTCGTACACAGCTCTTCAAGATCTTCATCTCGAGATTTTCGATACTTAGCCAACAATCTCTTCATTGAAATGAGGTGATAGGAGCATAATTATGCGATAATAATGTTGTTAATTCCCATATTTACTTTGTTAGTTTATCTTATTTTCTGGTTAATTTAGTTGTTTTTATGTTTATTAGGTTTTCCGAAGTAAGGAAAGAAATAAGAGCAAAAGGAAGGAGATATGTGCAATTGATGGAGAATTGTGGACTCTTGATGAATCAAGGAAGCTTAAGGCAATATGAAGAAAAAGATATTCAGCAATTAATTCTCTTGGCTGCTCCTATTGGATAGAAGGATGTCAATGAATCCTAAATTAATCAGAACATTAATCAAGGAGTTAGAGTCCCAAAAGAAAAGGAGGAAAGAGTTACAAACTGAAAAAAAAATCTCTCCTTGGACGTTCAAGAAAAGGGGGATCTCACATACGAAAAAGCAGAGACGCACAAAAGCTTGAGAAAAAGAAGAACTACAACCTTGCCAGAAACGATCGATCGCTGCACGCCAGAGATCGATCGCTGATCCGTATTTTCCAATTTTCTGATTTTTGTTGTCTTCTTCCGCCATGAACTCCTTTGTGTTTTTGATTTCCATTATGTGTAACTAAATTTCCAGTAGTTAGGGGGCAGTTGAAGCCCCTAGACATGATCCATAACATGCTTTGACATTCAATTTGTTTTCCAATTAATAAAGTTGAGGTTTTGTTTACCGATTTCTCATTGATGAATTCTATGTTTGTGTGCTTTGGAGGCCTACTTAGTATGCATGCTAGGGTTCTAATACTTTGATTGTTTGATGCCTGGATCAATAGTTGGATTCCTCAAATTATCTAGAGAAGTAATTGGTAGTTTTCACTAGCAAGTAAACAAAACCCTAGGTTTAGCAAGGCTCTAAGTTATTTGCGATGCCTAGTGATTGCTCAAACTCTTTTCAAACTTAATGATCTCTGCATGTTTAATCTAATAAACGTACCTTTAGGTTGCATTGCTTGGGAATAGTCTAGGTGTAGAGCACTTCCTGCCTAGCGTACAAAGTAAGAAAGGGTAATAGGTTGTGTTCAAGCGTACCGAGCCAATCTGAGCGTCTTCAAGTAAGTTAATTGGTAGGAAATTGGACAAAGTGTGTTGTGTGTGATTGTTGGGGGTGGATATATACTTCCTTCCTAGCTAGTTTCATTATCTTGATATCAACCAACTTCAAATCTGCTTCAATTTCGTTTTTCTTTCTGTTCTCTGTTTTTCTGTATTTTATTTCCATAGCAAATCAACTCCGAAATTCACCAAATTTTGTGTGCTGGACGTCTTGTGTGTCTAGTACGTCTCTGTAAATTTTCATATTTTTCTGGGTTGTTTTGGTTAGATTCGTAGTTTGTCTTTTGACTGCTGTTCAGTAGGAACTGCAGTCACGTTTTTGTGACTTTTGTTGAAGCACTTAGTTTAACTTAATCCTCTGCGGGAGACTCTTATTTCTCTATACTACGATTGACATATTTGCAGGAGAATAAGGAAAATCAATAGCTTTTAATTTAGCTATCATGAGGGAAGGAGAGGAAATGTGTTGGATCTGGAGAATATGAAAACGAATGAGATTTGTGAATATCAGCTTATGAGGAATGGTGTGCTGCCTCTTGCTCAATTTATTTACAATTTTCACATAAAACGTGATCATACTTCGAGGACAAGTGTCCACTCTTGGTTCGACGTAATCTGATCCGAAATTTTAGATAAGATTACATCAACAATAACCGTTAGATTGAATAGTATGCAAATGATCTGGTCCGTTCAAAAATTGTCAGTTGTGCCTTCACTCATTTCAAGGAAATTTGTCCGTTGCCTTCACTCATTTCAAGATAAATTGTCGGTGGCTCATAATTTGTCCGTTGTGCTTTCACTCATTTCAAGATAAATTGTCGGTAGCTCATAATTTGTCCACCGAAAAATATTTTTGAAAAAAGTAAATTGCATAATTATGACATTAATTATCCGTAAATATATATATATATATATATATTTAAAAAAAATTTAAAACCCTATGAACAGTAAAAAAAATAAAATAAACAGTAATTTAAACAGTGAAACCCACAGTGAACAGTGTTGACCGGGCAAAAAAAACAACGGGTGTAAACCCATGTCCAGTGGCAGTAAATAGTAGCTTGACTGGTTGAATTCTTGACTTCTCGACTTTGCCTTTTCTTGGCTACGGGTGCACTTACTCTAAGAGTTGGAGATGTCAAAAAGCTTGTGTCAAATTTGAATTTGAAGGATGACGTGTCATGGTCATTTTCAACAAATTTTTGGTCCAATGGATTAGTTATATTTAAATATTATTTTATATTTTTCAACAAAATTTATAACAAAAAGAAAACTATTTTTTTTCTCTTTCTTCTTTATCTCTTCTGATCTTCGCTCTCTTCTTCTTCTTTGTGTTTCTTTTTTCCTTCTTTGATGGGCAACAAGCCAACAACAAAAGATGAACACCAGAAGTTCCAGTACTTGAATATCCAAAAGATACACACTCCCATTACAAGCTCCTAGTTCATATACCCATATTTCTCAATGCAATTCTAGTACTTTTGGATTTCATGGAGGCGACGGTTCCGGGTTCGATGAGGCTTCTTGACTTCGGCAGTTGTCGGAGCTGACTTCCGAGCAGCTTTGGTGGTGAGTTGCTTCCTCAAAGCTTTGCCGCCGGTGGATTTGCAACCGGTCCTTCATACAAGCCATTAATCACAGAGAATCAGAGAAACAGAAGACAATTTGGGGCTATAATTAGGGCTTTGATAGATTGGGGAAAAAGTTGTTTCTTGCTGTTCTTGGAAAACCCAAGAAATTAGGAAGAGGGTGTTGTTGAAACCTCTATCTTCTTCTCCTTCTTGATTTTGCTTTGGTCTAGAGCTCTAGATATTGGGTACGAATAAGAGAAGGAATGAGAGAGATCAGAGATGAGAGAAGAGAGTTCTTTTTGGGCTGTCAAATTTGACAGTGCATACAATCTGTCTTTTGCCACATCAGAATTGACACAAGCCACTTCAGAATTAACACATGGGTTGGAGTAAACAAATATGTCAAAACTAGTTGTTGGGGTCTCTAGGTAGCAAAAGGCCACTCCATTGGAGGTGGTCTAATTAACTCATTGTCTCATACTAGTTATTATGACTAGCTTCTAATTCTCACTCTTTGGAAACCCAAATGGCTTCATCTCCCATAGGAGCCACGAAGCATGGAGACAGTCGCTGTCTTCACTGCTCTAGCCTAGCTAGTTGATCTCATCTCATTGTTGGCCTAATCACCACACTCATCTTAAGATCGGTTCTCCAACCAATGGAGCCAACAATGATCGGTTCTCTCTGATGACCTCTCTACTAATCTACTCTTGTGGGAGTATCGACTGTTAGGTGGAGTGGTGCAGTCATCTTGGGTGTGGTGGAATTCCGTTGAGTCAGGGATCTACCCTTGATCTGAAGGTAGATGATGGCGACAATGACATGGGTCTTCGCCTGCGAGGTTGCTACTATTTGGGCTAACGATGGCTTTTAACTTTGAACTCCTAATGAGACGGTTGGTGGTGGAAGCTATCACAGCATGGATTCTGATGTGGTTAACGTCGGCTTTGCCTATGGTGGGGTATGGCTAGTCTTCACGGTGGTCGTGCTTCCACTGCCCTTGCTAGTGGCACTGTTAGTTATGCTTCTAGGATGGTTAACGGCGACGGTAGTGGTTTTGATGACGGCGTTAATTAGCTTGGAGATGGTATGACTATAGCTAAGGTTTGGGCTTAAGGCTTTATACTTGGGTTTTCTCTTTTTCTATTTTATTTCAGGCTAAGCCTGTAAACAATCCTGAGGCTACATCCTTTGCGTAGGGTGGTCCTATAGGATTTTGAATAAGTTTGGGCTCGAACTTGAATTGGTCGATGTTAGCTCTAATAGTGTCAGGTTACTAGTTACTGGTTTCTTGGAGCTTTATTCTATAGTGATGTTAACTTATGTCAAACAACAACAAGTGTGATCTGTGACCCACCGTTGTACCGATATTGTCCCAACTGAACCCCATTAGGTGTTAAATTTTAAGCGCAAAATGCCTAGGTATAATTAGGTGTGATCCACCTACTTATAAGTTATATTTTATTAGTCATTTTTCTAATGTAGATCTTTCCTCTCCAACAAGCCTCCTTAGGTGCATCTTATCTCTAGGTCTGCACGTGCAATCAATTAACAATTCAATTCCACATTGGAAATTGGGACACAAAGTCCCATTTCGGCAGCTTGGTCAATATAACAATCCAACACCCACATCAGACACTTGGTAACAATCCAATCAGAATTTTCCGATGGCAATATGAGGAACCCAAATTTGGGCCCGTGACAATTAGAAACGCAATTGGAGAGAAACCCGCTCCGATATCATGTTAAACAATGACCAGTGTGACCCATTTTGCCTACCATTGCACCGATATTGTCCCAACTTAACCACTCATCAAGTGTTGGATTTTAATCACAAAATATCTCTATATAATTGAATGCGATCCACCTACTTATAAATTATATTTTATTTGTCATCTTTCTAATGTGAAATCTTTTCTCTCCCACAACTTAGATTACTCAAGGTAATCTAAGCAATGGTTCAATTATGACGTGCCCCGCAGAGGGTAGGTTGTTGTGTAATGTTACTAACATTTGCATTTTAAATGGATTGACACCCACAGTTGATTATTTAAAAAACAATATAAAAAAATAAAATAAAATAAAAAACTCATGCTTGTTTAGTCAATTTTAAAGCGAATGTTATGTAAATGACAGATGATGTTACATGGATTACAAACTTGAGAGCACATTAGACAATGGGGGCTTGAGGGCGCTAGCTAACTCTTAAATGAGCCCTAGTAAAGGAATGAAGATTTACATATAACTCACTGAGATGAGATTCAAGTTTCAGTCGCATAAAAGTAGGCAATTAAGCACACCAAGTATCACATTCTATAAGTACAGAATGCTAACTATAAAAACTTCCATGCTCAAGCCAAGAATATTCTGCACATATATAGGATAGTCTTGAGGTGCCAAAGAACTACAATGGAGTTAGCAACCAGTAACAAACTGGTAAAAAGGTCTCATAACCAGTAGAGCATCTTATTTATGAGTGGACTAGAGACGTTGCGTTTACAGACATGTATTAAGACAATTAGCAGCAGTTATCCGTTGTAATATGTCCTCAAAATCCACATTAAACGAGAACCCTGCAAAAGGAGCTGGATTTCAAATATTCTTCCGAGAGGAAGTAATAGATTAACAATATAGGAGCGATGTCTATCATTACCATTCAATCATTGGTATTTATTTGGGGACTCCAAGTGCTTATTACGTGACATCCCCCTTTTCTTCTTCTTCTTCGTCTCAAATGTAGGCAAATCTGGATTAGAACCATTCATGATATCAAGATACTCGAATACGCAGAAAATTAAAAAGAAAAGGCAAAAGGTTGATGTTAATATTGCCATCATTGACCCAAATAATTAGAAATATCACTAAGTAGCTACATTACTCAGTTATTTGGATTCAAGCTATAAAATGCTCATAATCTGTAACAGAAGGGCATAGCGATAAATATTAAAGGGCACTATGGATGAATGAACTCTAACTTGATAGGGTTCATTCATGCAGAAGCGGAAGAGCTAAAATGGAATTTTAGGTAAATCTTTGCATTAGTCTGATTTAGGATTTCTAGTTGGATAATACAATAACAAATTCTTGCTTAATCTTCTCAAACAAAAATGACTTTGGAATAGAGGTGCTGGAACTCCATTTATCTATTAAATGTGTTAAAGACCCTACAAAAGTGCACTCGGATAATAGGTTTTTGTAGTGTCTAAATTTCTTTTTACATCTGAACCCACTTGTGGACCCAGGCTCAAAACTGGGTCCTCCTTCCGACCCCTTTCAATCTTTAGAAGGGGGAAACTCTACCAAACAGATATGTAGGTATCTTGAGGGGGTTCAAACCCCAGACAACAGGGAAGTAAACCATGGTGCCCAACAATTTTCTACTAAAACCTCATTGGTCCACACAATTATCTTAACTTAAGGACTCTTAACAAGAGTGGAGCTATTTTCACCTCCCGAAGGTTAAGAAATACTATATTACTCAACCCAACTATTCACGGACACAGACTCATCAGGAGGAGCTGCCTTTAATGGCTGTCCCTAGTTCTATATTTCTTAGTTAATCTAGAAGGTTGTGATTGTTATTAATCTTCTTTCTTAAATGATGGTTAAGGAGGATACTTTTACGGAATGTAATAGCAGTGCTCTTCAGAAATTCTTATTGCTGTATTGTGTTTTGGGGATTCCTGAACTAGGTTAGCGCACTAAAACAACGAGTGAATCTTTAACTTCCAACTTGCCCTTCCCTTCTTAATGAATATAAACTGAAAGATCCTAATGAATAATATTAACAATTTGATTTGAAAGCTAATACAAAATCACATTCCACCAAAAAAAAAAAAAAATCATTTTCTGGAAAGAATATACAATGCAAAATATTCAAAAAGTAAAAAAGCATGAACATGTACCTCCTTCAGAATAAATTGGGTTGTAGTGCACCTCTGCCCAAAAGCTCAAACAAATTACTGCACAATATAGAACGGAATATTAAATTTCAGTCCAAATATTTATTGCATATGGTGGGGAATAACAGAGTTGAGCAAGAAAAGGGATCTGCTACTTTCCATTATCAACAAGTCAACCCAATAATTCAATTCATTTAACTCAATATTCAATTCATAAAATGTTTCAATTAAATGCCAGTTTTAACTTATATGCTCAGCTACTGTGCTTGAAGTGCTAATTGAATGCCAGTTTCAACTTATTTGCTCAGCTACTGTGCTTTAAGTGCTTACAATACCATTATCTAGACGATCAAAGATGGAACTAAAGTAATATTCTCAAGAACAATATGATGCACATGGCTTCAAACCATCATTACTATGCTGACACATCTACTCTTCACCATTTTGAGGAAACATGTACCTCAGCATCGAATTAAGAATAACGAGTTTGGATATGGTACAATCAATTATACCATGAATGGAAAAGTCACCCTCTGTTTCCTAAATTTTATTTATTGAAATACAACAAATAGGTCAACTTTCCATTTCTTTTGCATTCATCATACAGAGGAAACAAGTTTCTGATAATTCATCACGACAATGTGAGTTTTTTTTTTTTTTTTAATGAAAAAGAAATGACAAAGTGCCACGTGATTCATCTAGGAACAAGCAGAACAAAAAGAATGTGGGACAAGGGGGATAATCATCTGTGACCTACTATATATGGAAGTGACTCCATACAAATAATTACGCGGTAGCCATTGCAGGTAACAGACTACACAAGTCCCATTATGATCAATGTAATTTAACAAAATCAGTAAGACTTTCTAATCATAATTCACGGATGCTTCTTCAAAAAACATTGTTTGGCCCCGGAGGTCACCTGTGGACCAGTCATGTGCGATTTCCCAAGAAAAACACATATTATCAGAGAACTCTTTAGATTTATTACACGTGGATAGTCACTCAACTCAAAACATATTTCTAACAAAAAGTAATCCCAAGGAAAACACATGTTATCGGAAGAACTTCTTAGATTTATTACAAGTGAATGAAAAGTCACTCAATTTACCACATACTATCACTAAACAATTGTAATGAGCCCTCTTAATGAACCCACTAAGGTATGTGATGGACTACTCTACAGCTCAGACTTTCTGAGAGACAGGTTCAAGCATCAAGCAATATCAGGTGCTCAAAACAAATTAAAAAAATAATAATAAAACCTCTATAGGAAAAAGAAAAGAGTAGTTTAATTAAACACAAAGTGGTGGGAAAAAAACTCTAATAGATCTATAGAAAAAAAACGGAAATCTAAAATTTTGTTCTTAAATCAGTTGGTGGTTTTGATTGCTAGAAGTTCTGTCAGAGTTGGTATTCATATCTGATTAGAGAGTTGAGATGTATTTTGGTCAGTAGTAGTTGCTCAGCTGGCCTGATCCACTCAGTCTTTTACCAGACTACACAGATTTTGGGTTTAGATTGAATTGGGTTGGTTGTTGAAAAAGAATAGGAAGAAATGGAAATGGAAATGCTTTAGTTTTTTAACTATTCACAAAAAGCTGATAAATTTAGACTAAAAATTCTTTGGTTTAGTTCATAATCTAAAACCAAAGCTACATTGAAACATGAAACTTTTCAGGCAGTGCAGTGCCCCTCATATTCGTCAGGGAAAGAAAATGATATCAGAGTGGTACAACCAGCCTTATATACTGCAAAGTTAGTTTTATTCCTGTCAACTTGTAAGTACTTCTTTTCAGCTTTGTTCTGCTACTAACATCAGCAGGCTTTATTTCTGTGGACCTTAAAGACAAAGTCCAGCAGATTGAGCACAGAATAAAAGTACCTCGTTTCGATCTTTCAGCATTAGGAAGAATCTCAATGTAGCAGGTGTCCTTGAAAGATGTTATGACAAAAATTTTAACTCCATACTGCAATAAATCATTAACATCTGTTATGAAGCACATTGCATATACGGAGCAAACTAAATGATGTGAGCACATATGAGAGGTGTGAGCATCTTTGACAGTTGAACAAAGAAAAGATACCCTTCATATGCCCTAGTTGCAATATCATCACGTAATTGGCATCAGATCAAGTCCAATAGCAGGTTATATTCTCACATGCAGGTTTGCTCATATACTGGAACACAATTTAACCCCAAAAATTTTCAAGTTGAAACTCAGAAAGTTGAGAATTGAAATGCCTAAACTGCCAATACTTATCTGCATGTGTTCAGTTCCATAATACTTATTAAGTTCGAACAAAATGTTTTGAATTCTGCAGCCTATGAGACAAACTTCACAAAACTTACAAAACGATCCTAACAACGGTTTTTTTTTTTTTTTTTTTGGCCCTTGTGCTGAATATGTAGCACCAAACTCACTTTCATATATAAATACAATAAGAATTAAATCAATAAAAATGCATATGAGGCCTAACTGACCTCACGGGCTAGTCACAATTTCACCGATTAAAGTGGTACACAACGTTGGGAGAAAATCATTTTCTTGGCTACTATAGTCAAAACCAGTAGTAAAACTCAAGTGGAAAAGATAATTGTGAAGTTGAAGTTACATAACGACAGAAATTTAGGTTTACCATGAAACAAAAAACTGAACACTAATCTACTTTAAGTATGTGAAACAAAAGTAAAGTTGCTAAAGCATACCAAATCTGCAGCAGCCTGTAAAGTAACATGATCGCCCCACTCACCGCTCCTAATGTTAAACATGATTATTAAAGCAACATCAAATTCACCAAAATAGCAGATGATGAAATGATTTAAAAAAATTGGATGAATACCTGGACATCTTCTCCAAATAGTCATCATAAGCCATGGGAACATATCCTTCATATATCTCTGGGTATGACTTGAGCTAAGCATTCAAGATATTGCACAAATGAGACAACAAATCATAAATCCACAAATAGTAATACCAGTAAAAACCAAAGTCCTAGTTAAAAGCCAGCCATGCCAAACAAAAGAAAGAAAAAAATGGCCAACCTGATTTACAATTTGTTGTCTCACAAATTCGTGGTGTTCAGGAGATTGATAAAATTGGTCAGCTAAAGCGCGGAACTGGATTACAATGTTAGTCAGTCAAGTTGCATAAATTACATTAAGCGACATAACATGTAAACAGCTTCTACACATACAGGGTAGTCAGTGGATGAACCATATAAAAAATAGTACCTCCTCTAAGCAGTGTTCTTTGCTCAACTACATACTTCCATATTTGTTTGTTTGATGGTGTGCATGTTTGGTAAAACAAATATGCTTAAATTTTAAAGTAACTGGTTCTTTAGGTTCAGAAATTGCACCAATGCCATGTCTGAGTCATATGACTATAACAGCAAAGAACAGCTGTGCGCATTGTGTAACATTATTTACAACTAATCCTAATTAGGCCATAGAAAGAGTTTCATACTTGTGTTATTTGAAACTCATAAGCGAAAGAAGTTAACCTGACAGTTTCCATCTCCTTGGACCTTATTTTCAACCAACCCATATAACTGCAACCTACAGAAGCAAACCATTTCAGGTATCAAATTCAAATTTAGACATCATTCGGATCCATCATCCATCTACTACATTACTATTGTATTCTATGTTCTATCTGGACAAGTAATAGGTGTTTTTTAAAAAAACGCTTCCCCTGAGTACCTTAACACAACTTTCAAGTGGTAAGAGCAGAAGCAAATACAGTGATGCTATTGATATGTGACATGACTGACATCATATATGAGGACAAATATTAAACAGCAGACAAGTAAAATTTGCTTTAAGATGTCCTATGTTTATATAAATGGGTATATCAAAAATCTAACAGGATTTGGATTTAGGTCCCCAGCAAATGTATGATTGTGACTTCATTTTGCATTATGAGTTTCATAAATCCATTCCTCCAGTAAGATTTTAAATCTAAAGGTTGCCAACAAACTTAGAAATAGAATTTTTATATTTTGCAACATTAAATTAGTAGAGAGATCTGCTTATTAACAAACAGAGTGAGACTGAGGGAAATACTCTACCAAGCATTCTACAAAGAGCAACAAAACAACACCTGTCCAGAAGCCTTTGGTGATCTAAAATTGCTTGATCTAGCGAGGGTATATCACCATTAATTTTAGGAACATGCTGCACAAAACCAGCAACGAACATAAAGGTATGAACTACAGTTTGGGTATATCATTTCAAGAAGCCGAAATGTAACATATAAGACCCTTGACCTGTCAACCACCACCTACTATGTCTACTTGCCTGTTTCATATGTAGCCTTACAAGGAAAATGCACTATCACATTTATCAGAGAGGGATTCACCCTTCAACATTTCCATGGGAAAAAGGAAGAGGGGAAGAAAAACTAAGCATTAGCAACATGTGTCATGGGGCATATTTTAGCAATTGACAAAATGCAACAAAAATTATCTGATACACTGCAGCAGTATCTGAAGTCCTCAACCATAGTCTACATGCATAAATTTCGTAACAAGAAATCAAAAAGGTTCTTCAAGTGACATGAGGCCCAGGCAACTAGCATCAGAACATTACATATAACTGAAAAGCATAAAAGGTCCACCAAACCTAATCAAGGGAGAGAAAAATAAAAACGCTTTGAGATGATATCTCAAGTCTTGACCATCACCAATAATACTGTACTTACAGGGACAGGAACCATCTGGTTCAACCTCTCTCCATCAAATGTATATTCATTAGCCAGCTCTAGGGAATATGACAACTCATCTCCATAGTACGACTTTTCATCTGGGCTAGAACACGAAGTAGAAGGCCCAACTTCATCTGCCTCTGCCTGAACACTCTCCTGTCCTACAAATTGCAAATGAATTATACATAAGAACCCAAGACAAACCACCCACAGCCTGCCAAATCCAGAAACACCAGAACATATAACTCTTCAACATAACATTTACCAGAGCCATAATTTCCAATAGATTGCTGTGACCAATCTTGTGGGAAGACAGATGCTTGCAAATGCTCTACGTGCTCAGGCGCAGATCCCGGCTCGTCCTCTATATCAAGTAGTGACAGCTCTTCTTGAAGAGCATGAGCAATAAGTTCATCATATTCCACATTTATACAATCCGCATCATACACCACATCTTCCTTAAAATAATGCCCCGCATAATAATTAGTGCCATCTTGGTTAACTGAGTCACAATACCCACAATTCAAATACGGATCACCTTCAAAGAGCTGGAGTCCCCAGCGAACAACATCCGGGTCTTGCTCGTATGTAAGCATTGCCAAAATTGCTACCCTCAATGTTGTTGTGGTGGGTTAAGAGTACATTAGTTTGAACCTGCAACTACTAGAACCAATCAGCAACGTGGGAAGAAACTGGTTTCATTAACAAATCAAAAAACATAAGACAAAACAACTAGTCTCCATCATTCACTTGCTTATGTTGACTTCGAAGTTCAAAATAAAAAAAAGATGTATAATTTCTTGGAGCAAAAAATAAACATCTACATACATGCTTTTGCCCAAAAAGAAAAAAGAGATGGGTTAACCACACAAGTCAAACAGAGGAACTAATCTGATCCCAACAAATGGTCAAAATTCATGAATCTAAAGAAAGACCCAAAGAACCAATGCAGATAAGAGGGAGATGTTTCACCTTGAGCTGAGGCGCAGATCAAAGAAAGATTCGAGCTTTGAGGTGAAACAATTAGCAGAGAGTTTATTATTTAAACTAAAACGGAGAAATAACAACTGGGTTTTACTTATGAAAAAGAATAATATGTATTAGTGGGTTGTACAGGTAATAGCTGGGCGGGATCGAGACGCCACAGAAAGCAGAGAGAGAGACTGAGAGAGAGAGAGAGAGAGAGAAGGGAACAGTGAGGTAGCTAGGGAACAGTGAAAAGGAATTTTTTTTTTTTTTTTTTTTTTTTTTTTTTTGGAGAATGAGTGAAAAGGAATATGAGGAGAGAGAGAGAGAAGCAGCAAACGGCCAAAGTGGTAAGTGACGGAAGTCACGAGGTTGGGTTCAGTGTTTCAAGGCCATTATTTGTACCAGACTACCTGCCTATTGTTATACGCCAGTACAACGCGGCAGTCGTAGGGGAGACACTGATAATGCATTTTACTTTTTTCACTTTCTTTTACAAACTAAGAGAATCTCTCTAATGGAATAGTCGAAATGCTTGTGTCAATTTCAAATTTGAAAGGCCGATGTGTCGATTGTTATTTTGATAAATTTCTACTCCAATTGATAGGTTAAATTTAAATATTATTATATTATTTTTTTTAGAATATTTTATAACAAAAATAAACCATTTTTTTCCCCCAATATCTCTCACTTCTTCTTCTCTGTTTTTCTTGCTGCACAACTTCACTTCATCTCTCTATGGTAATACACTGGTTTTGACAAAACACCAATTCCTTCTTCTTCTACATGTTTCGAACCCCAATTTCCAGATTTGCCACACTTCTCATAAACTCAAATCCCATTAAATTCTTATTCACGGACCCAATTCCCATAATCACACAAAAAAAAAAACTCAAATCTTTGGTGCCAAACAAAAGCTCATCAAAATGTCATCCCAGCAAATCCTACCTGTAACATACCACTCACCATCTTCAAATCTCGCCACCACTAAGACAAACATATATCATGAAGGTTTTTCATGAGTTAATTTGGTCTGGGTAAGATGGAAGAGAGAGAGTTTTAGTCTGTTATTCTCTTATGATTTTATTAGAATTCTAGTCGAAATCGAACTCATCCATGGTGAGCAGCTACTCGTGGTGAGGTTGGGGACATAGAGGTTTTGGTCTATTCATGGTGAGAATGAGCTATTCGTGGTAAGGAAATCTGAGTAGGAATCTGAAGGGTTTGGTCTGGGTAGGAAGAACGATAGAGAAGAGAAGAAAGGAGAGAGAAGGAAAGGGAGAGAGGGAGAGAGGGAGAGAGAAACAATAAAAAATAAAATGACAGTTTCTTTGCCTCTGTCCAATTTGACAGCCCAAGTCCATAAGTCATTTACACGTAGAATAAGATATATGGGTTGGAGTTGTTTGGTATGTTTTTTGTTACCAGTAGAGACCTCCACGTGGATTTGACATCTCCATTTGAGATGGTCTAAGCTAACAACCAGCAATGCCAAAGTTCTTGTGTACTTTGGAATTTCAAAGCGAAAGTTCTTTAGTAAGATAATGGATTATTGAAATTCAAAAGCCAGATTTGTTCGGTTAGTCTCTCTTTGCAATATATTTTACATTATAATGGAGATTTTTCTATTGAAAAGGAGTGGGTGTCAATCTATTAAAATGAAGATGTAACCAATATTACCACAACAACTCCTCTTGTGAGGGCTACGTCAATATTGAGCCATTACCTAGACTACCCTCATTTTTATTTTAATACCTTCCTTTTTTCTTTCATCCAAACACACCATAAGCTAGATAGACTATGAGAATGTCACTATTTAGAATAAACTCCAAGTAACACGTAATTTGACAATACTAAGATTAATATTGACAAAGTCAAATAAAAACCCTAATTTATTCCTAAAAGAACTAGGACCAGCATACATGAAGAAGTATCCCCCGTATTATCTACCAAGACAGTGATTTCCTCATCCATGTGCAAAGCTCGCTTAGCTCTAGCCTCCTTCGATTTAGGAGTCCTCTTTTTCTTAGGATTTTTATCTCCAGCAGCTGTAACCTTCACTTTCCAAGACTTCACATCTTCAAACTCAAGCCTATTTTGAACTCCAACAAGTTTAGCCAACTCGGCGTTTTTTTTCGGTGGAGCACCAACATGACCTTTCTTTTAGGTAGATCAAGCTGAGGTTCAAAATAAAGGGCCACTAAAGGAGTAGGGTCCCCAATCTGCTTGGTCATCTTACCATACGTGAAAAGTCATGAACACACTATGCTTCACCCCAAAAATACTTGGAGTCGTCTTAGTCGACAGAGTAGCAACCTTAGTAGGAGCTTTTAGTGTCTCAGTCCAAAATCTTCCAATCTGAGCAGCCAATTCCTGTGTAGGACACCTTCGGAATGGAGAACAGCAATGAGCAAGGCTTCAAGGCAAACGGATTTGGAATTTGAGCCTAAGCAAACATATTTGAAAGCCACACTATACCCAGCACAGATGCTTGACCCTGTGCTCTAGTAGCCCCTAACAACGAAGGAATCACCTGAAGACCAGCCACCACCCTACTAGGGTTAGGGTTAGAGTAAGGGTTTAAAGAATCTCGAGTTGATGCGACCAAGACATCAGACTAATCGAAGCAGCCTTACTTAGGGTTTTCAAGGCGACCACAGGTTCAATAAAACCTTACTACCCTTTCATACTTAAATCACTACGGGAAAAAAGGTCATTTACGGCGCGCAAAACATGCCCTAAATGACATTTCACAGCGTGCAAAAATAGGCCCTTAAAGACCGCGTCGTAAATGATACTTATAATTTACGACGTGCAAAAATTTACGGCGTGCATTTTGTACGTCGTAAATAAGCTAAATTGACAACACGCATTGCACGCCGTAAATGTCATTCTGATTTCAAAAAAAAAAAAATAACAAATATCAATTCATTTCTGTCCAGGAAAACATGTATAACAGACTAAGAGTAGAACAAAGAAAGAAACACTTAATTGAATGTTAATAATCCACTTCAATTACAAAACTATTGAAGTGTAAGAATTCATATATAATAACAATACCTATTGATCCTAATCTATAGAAAACTGCATTCCAGCTTTCAACCTATACACTAAAACAAACATATGAACTCAATCTGTTGCCAGAAATGATGGAGCCAAACATATTGCTGTCAACATTGGAGCCACTCCTCAATTAACCCCTGCAATTATGAAACTATATATATCAAGTAACTAATGTGATGAAGATGCTGGATCAGTGCCAAAACAAAAGGAGATATCAAAAGCAGTCATATCAAATACCTCATAAATTGAAAATGCAAGCTCTCATTCTCTTCCAAGCAAAACTAGACTACTCATCTACGCTTACTGTCCTGCACGAAAACCCCCCGAATTATTAACAGATAAACTAAGTTTAGACAAAGTAATATTGCAATTGTTCCAGGGTCACACCAACAGTGCAGCCATTAGCCATATCATGTCCAGTTGTTCCAGGGTCACCCCAATATTGCAGCCATTAGCCATATCATGTCCAGACATTTACTGAAACAAAATAGAAGTGCAACATACCAAATGTAAAAGAAACTCTTCATCAAAATTAAATAAAAATTATAATTGTTAACAAATAAACATTTCATAATTTGATGGTACAATTGAAAGCTTTACAAAACGAAAGCTTGACAAGGTCTTAGGTTAACCACTTGATAACTGAAAGCTTAATATGGTTCAGCGTTGATAACAAAATGCATTCATTGCAATTGAAAAAATGAGAAACTTTTTAAATTAAAAAAATTAAGTTCAGAGTTGCATCTTCTGATGATATTTAAATTGCAACAGAGATAATACAGATGGCTTTCTACTCTTCAAGTCCTTCATTGCAATAGATTTCTCATACTAAAGTTCCATACCATTTCTAAAAGGTTTCATGTATTGCCAATAATCTCAAGCTTATTTGAGTCGTGATCTGTATCTTCTTTCTTTTTTGTACTACTTTCAGTTTTGCCAAATAGAACGCAAAATCAATTCAAAATATGAATTGTTAACTGGAAAAGTGGCATATCCAAACAAATCCAGACTAACTATGTGGACTTTACCAGACAAGCAAGACAAATTAAAGAATCCAGAAGGCACCACTATTGCTCTGGAACAATAACATTCATCACCACCAGAACAATCGCTCATTCCAACATAAATCTAAAGCACACACATTGAGCAAATGAAATCACCTTCTGGAAGCCAACCATAACTGTGGCGAGTGATGGAAAGCGTGGAAGTCATCAAAAACGAAGCTGTGGTAGGGTAGCATCAACTCCACTCAGAAGCTCAATTCAACAGTTCACCTGCAGCAACCACAAATCACATTCAATCAGCTCACAACTTAATTAATTTATTAGAATACAAGTGAAAGGCCAAACATTCCCTCACCTTTTCCGAGAGTGAACTTCAAAGGCGTACCCGTAGCGCCGCTCAAATCAAATAGTGTAATGTACTTAATTCAAACAGAATCGCAATCAATTTCAATCCAATGCAATCAAAACGATTCCAGAAAAGCTCAAATTCGAAAAGCACAAAGAAAAACAGAGTGAAGTTCACGCACCTTCAACCTCGTGACCGCTCTTCGGGGTTTCCGAATCCTTCACTTTCATTGAGGAGGTTCTTCTTCAATCCCTGATTTCCGATCTCTTCTGGCCGACATAGAGAACAGGCCTGTCGCAGCCTTGGTGATACCCTGCCTTTCCGATGCTTATACCTACAAATCCAGAACAATTGGTTTAATTGGTTGGACTTAGGGTTTGGAGATGAACGGAAAGAGGGCTTACGACACCGACGAGCTCACATCGCTACGCTCCTCGTCACCGTCATCGACCAGAAGCATCATCGGTCCTTGAGTCGGCGTCGGACTTCTGAATATCGCTTGGGCTTTCGGCGGATCGAGAGGACAGTTAGAGAGAGAGAGAGCTGAGATTTAGGACTGATCACTCTTTCAATCCTAATGTTTAACTCTTCTTTTTCATTCGAGAGGGAAGTTTAACTTATAACCAAATATTTCGGTGCTTGCCGCGCTTCTGCATAATTACAGCGCGCAGGGAAGGTCCATCTTAAACAATGAAAAAATTATATCATTAAAAGCGTGCATCTACTGCACGCCGTAAAAAAAGTCACAAAGGAGTACTATTTATAGCGTGTTTTTATTGTACGTCGTGAATGATCATCATTTACGGCATGCATTTAATACACGCCATAAATAGCGTGTCGTGAAAGATCACTTTTCCTATAGTGAATATCATAGTCTTCGACTCCCTAGAGGTGAAGTCAGAGATAAATGTAGATAAGCCTGTCTCATCGGATCCAAAATGGAATGGGTGATCCAAACACGCACATTGTTATCGCAGCAAATCCTCGGCTTGTCAACAACACTATTTGGCTTAGTGTGGTTTTTGACATGGCTCTGGCTTCCTCCGTCATTAGAGCTAGTGGTAGACCAAAAATTTCCACCTAGATGGGGATGCTAAGGATCAGTACCTGACCAGTGTCACACAGCCCATCGAAATCCATCAGTGCAAACAACAATCTCCCAAAGAACAAGGGACCACCGTGACCGTTTTTGTTCTTTCCGAGTTAATCTAATTGTAGGGAGCCTACCCTATATTGGTGGAAAGGCAAGCCGCTGGAACTGTTTTTTTGACTAGTGATATTAATTTATCTGGAAAAAAAAATGAAAACAACAAAAAGATAAATGTTGTTAAATTTAAAGGTGTAAACAAGCTGAGCTGAGGCGAATACCAAGATGATCAAGCTCAGCTCATATGTTATTTATTCATGAGCTCGAGCTTGACTAAAGCTTGAATTATTTGTTTCAAGTTCAAGTTTGACTCAGCTTGATTGATTTTGTCCAATTTTGATCTCAGGTTGGTTCAATCTTAAATTTCTTCAAGTAAGATGTTGAAAAATTATAAAACATATATAAAAAAAATTACGTAAGTAATTATAATCTCACTCAGGTGGTTAGTTGACTCAGTACATAATCGTACTCAATTATTGTTGAATTTAGATCCAAACGTAATAATTATTAATATCAGTTAATAATTAATATTATATACCAAAATGAATAGTTTAACTCAAATCTTCAATAATACCTAAAAGAAAACAAATATTTTACTCAACTAAATATTTAAGGGAGAGCTTCTAATGAGGACCACGAAAATAAAAACTTCATGAACACTTTCTAATCAACGGTTTGGAAGACCCACTATTCGATTACATTACCATGTTGACCATTGGATTTTGAGTAGGGCTGTCAATTCCGACACGACCCGATAACACGACTCAAAACCCGCACGAAATAAAGCGGGTTGAATCCGCACGATTAAAAAGCGGGTTGAACCCGCACGATTAAAAAGCGGGTCTACCGTGGGTCAACCCGCCATGACCCATTTAATAAATGGGTCGGCCACGGGTCAACCCGCCATTACGAAGTGAACCCGTATAACCCGATTATGCTATACTTCTTCTTGAAATTTTGGACGTTGGGAGTATTTGATCATAGGATTAGATAATTTGAAATATTTTGCTTTATAATTATTAGATTTAATTATTTATGAATATATAAAATTATTTATATTCTTCGTCTTGTGGAGTTTTTAGTGAATTTAATCAATTTATGCATTTTTTTTAGTTAAATGGGTCGCATTATTAACCCTTAAATGGGTCATTTTGTCTAACACGACACGACCTATTTGTTAAATGGGTTAAGCGGGTTGGAAACGGGTAACCCATTTAATAAATAGGTTGGGTTTGGGTTTAAATTTTTGACACGATTATTAAATGGGTTAGGTTTGAGTTTGTATCTTGTAACACGACAAATACCTTGACCCGACACGACCCATTGACAGCCCTAATTTTGAGCTTCACTCCTATGGACCGCTTTATCATCTAATGGAAAGTAAGCCTTGAGCCACTTGTCTTTACGTTGAATTTGTGAAACCATCTTATTCTTACAAATGCGTGAAGTGAGACAACGAAAGACAAGAGAACAAGGATGTGACCACTAACCTCATAAATCTCTGACCTGTGAGTATAAGGGCTCACATTACGCCTTACACTCATGTTTTCAGGTATCATATTCATCATCGCTCATCTAGCCAAGAGGTAAGACTGGAACAAGCAAGAGTGTCCACTTCCTCCCCTCCCCGTTAAAAAGATAGATCTAGGGATGAGTCCTCCTTAGGCCCCTTGAGAAAAATTCACTCCGAACGGAATGTCGAATTAGTTAGAACCACCTCATTCTCATCTTACCATCCTTAGAAAGTATATCACGTCTAAAGGGTTAACCAAATTAACTTTCGATAAAATGGATATAATGAGAGTTGCAATAGAGACTTTTATAGAGGTTTTCCTCTAGATAAGCTTAGTATTGATGAGGTTGTGGTCAAGATTTGTAAGAAACTAATCACTAATATTCGAGATTTTCTTACATTGCCCAATATCTCTAAAAATGAGATAAATACATATGAGAATCAATGCAATGACTTGACATTACTTTATTTTTCAGGAGCATGTGCTAGAAAACAAAGAAGCTTATAGGAGTAGAATGTATTAAAAAGTTCATCCAGGTGTTTTCCCTCAACCCTTTCGAACCTTTTGACAATTTGTTAGGTGAAATGTTGATCCTCATACCCAAAAGTCAGAGATTCTAATGGTTAATTGGTAGCAACATCGTAGTTTTATAATAATTTATTTTTAGGGTGATGTCACCAATTGTTGGAATCTCCGACTTTTGGGTATGAAGACTAATATTTCGCCTAACAAATTGCCAAAAGGTTCGATAAGGTTGAGGGAAATCATCTTAAAGACACTACTACAAAAAGTGCATTAGACAACGGTGGAAATCTGTTGTGTGATTTAGGCTATGTCTGTAGTCTATCTCGATGTTGTGTGATAAGCATGCTCCAACAACGGTGAAACACCGTTGTGTGTTGATCATAGAGTCAACGCTTTAGTTATAACCGTTGTACAGATTCTGCGCATGCCAATGCCAGAAATTGGATGCAGCGCATTCAATTGTTGCTTCGGTGGTGGTCAGACAACAGAAGTAAGTATCACCTTGTTGTTGGTTAACTTCTCACACAACAGAAAAGTGACACTCAGACAACGGACGTAATATCATACTGTTGTTGGTTAACATATCATACAACAGAAAAGTATGTGAACTGGTGTTGATTGTTCCTTACCACTGCAGATATCATAAAGTAACTGTGGTGTGATAGTTATAGAAATATTGGTTAACAACCAAACAACTGTTGTATGTATGAGGCTTAGTGTTGAATTCTTCACAAGTCATACAACTGATACATATTTGTTCTGTTGTGTGATAATAATGAGACAACAAAATGTTATAGGGATCGTTCTGTGATTTCGCATTGGACAACTGATACCTATTTGTTCTGTTGTGTGAGTATTAATGAGACAACAAAATTTTATAGGGACCATTGTGTGATTTAACATTGGACAACTGATATCGGTTGGTTCTGTTGTGTGAGTATTAATGAGACGACATATGCGTATTCATACAACGTAATGTAATTCACTATTGTTCGTCCATTATCGATATTCTACCTGAAATATTTGCACAAATATAATGCTCAATATATATTATGTAATGAAGTACTCTAATTCAAGCGTCTAATGTACCAAAAGAGCTAGCATTTGTCAATCATCCATACATTCAAGTATCTATACAATGAAACCAAAAAAGGAAGCAGCTTGATGGCTGCTGCATTCTAACTAATAATGAAAAACAGCAAAAGCTGATACAATATATACTTGTCCAAAAATATGCACATATGCAGCTGCTACATATATGGCTCCTACATAAAAGGGTCACTACTTTCCAGTTGCTCAATCCACTCCTACATATATGGCTCCTGCACAGAAGCAAGAGCAAGCTCTTCAAGCATAACAGCTGCACATAGCAGAGTATAAAACAATGAGTAGAAAAAAAGAACTTGGTCTGATTAAGTCATAGAAGAAAAGGTTGGAAAAGAGAGAGAAGAGCTATAAGACAAAAATCAAAAGGAATCAAACAAAAGAAAATAAGAGACAGATGAATATATGTATATAAAAAAATTTCCTCTATCTTGTTTAAAAAATTTCTCGAGTAAGAATCTAAATAAATCGATCAGCATTAGAGGAAATCTCTTGCTTAATTCTCGCTTTACATCCTCGCATGGCAAATGTCTCCCAGAATCAGCACCATAAATCACCAGAGCTCTTACAAACCTTGAAAGTCCCACACAATTATCAATAAAACCTTTCTTTAAATCTTTGTTATTGTTATTTTTGTAAACATTAATGAAACCATCGTGACAGGAGTAGTAGATATTGTATTCAATCTCACATTTTGCTTCATGCCTAAAAACCTCATTCACATAATAATGTTTTTCCTAATTTTAAAACTTTTGAAGCCCTTACTGACAATCAGTAGGAAGATAATATCGCTCTGTGATACTCATTAGTATCGGATGATACTCTAGTAGCCAAAAATTATCTGTAGTAGAGTTTCAAATCATTTTATAAAAGTATTGTAACTCCCGGTTGGAGTTATCATCCCCCAATATGCTCTTCAAGAATGCCTAAAAAGATGATATCGTTCCATGATACTCATTAGTATCGGATGATACTCCAGTAACCAAAAATTATCTATAATAGAGTTTCGAATCATTTTATAGGAGTGTTGTAACTTCTGGTTAGAGTTATCACCTCCCAATATGCTTTTCAAGAATCCCTAAAAACCTCATTCACATAATAATGTTTTTCCCAATTTTCAAACTTTTAAAGTCCTAAATGACAATCAGTAGGAAGACGATATGGCTTCATGATACTCATTAGTATCGGATGATACTCCAATAGCCAAAAATTATCCGTAGTAGAGTTTCGAATCATTTTATAGAAGTGTTGTAACTCCCGATTGGAGTTATCATCTCCCAATATACTCTTCAAGAATGTTAAAAGTACCAATTTCAATTCCAGATCCAATGGACTGTTGAGATTTAGATCTACTTCAACAGAATTCACAAATATTCAAATACTTCTCACTTGCCCAGTTTGTCTTCCCATTTTGTAATGGCCATCAAATGACCGAACCGTTTTCTTGACAAAGCGACTGTGAATATCTCGGATCCTGCTAGCATTTCGACCCGGCTTCATAATTCAGACGGAAACTGACCCCTTAGTTTGTTTTCAGTCATCATAGAGGATGCCTTCATAAGAAATTAATAATGGATTAATGACCAAGTGTGTTCTCAAACCATGTACAATGGGTGAATTATCTACAGCCCGACTTCTTGATCCTTCTCCCTTACTAGTAGACTCAACTAAAGACATAAATTCGTCAAGCCCTGTAACTTTCTCCCTGTCCTCGTATTTCTTATTTCTCTACTTGTGTGGAATTATTCATAAAGGTAGTATAATCAAAGCATATTAGCAAACCACGTATTTCAGAGATTTTCAAAGCATATTAGCGAACCATGTATCTTTTTTGAAATCATAAATACAACTAGAATTTCGTTATATTTGTCCGTATTTTAGATATATTAGAAAATAATGATCAAACCAAGTATAATCATGTTGAGACCGAACTCCAAAATATTTGGAATCTTATTGATTCTTTATTTGATTGGATAAATCATGTTACAAAGTACACACTAGATTATGTCGATCATAAATGAGAAGATGTTATCAAAATATGCATATAATGAAAAATTGTTAAGTTAGACAAGTACAACAAACGTTTAAACAATGTAATCGATTAGCTTTTACCAAGTATATCAGAAATATAAGTAAGCAACTTTTATCTTAACTAATGTTTCACCATATATATATGTACATGTTATGAACTAATTCAACATTCGTAACAACAAAGGTGAATTTGTGGTGACTAGAATCATTTCCCTTTTCGGCATCTCAACTCCAAGACATGCGGAGAGTTTCTTAATTTCCACCGGGTTGAAACTAGCATTGGAACGGAAGGTGTTAGAAAATTTCTATATCTGATTTTTCCTTTCGATCTCGATGTTATCGAACAGTAGATCTATTTATTTATATATTTTAGTTTGGTTTAGTTGTTTTCTTTTTCCACTTTGATGAACAAATCTGCAAAATAAAGTCAACTAAAAGCAAGAGTTGAATGTAGATTATTAGTTATCTTCTTACAAAAATAGTTTTTTTATATATCCATGTTTTTGGACCTGTTTTTTTTACTACTTGCCGAACTATACCAGTATAATTCAAAGCTAATGACCGGCGTCCTCAAAGGGCATCTTTTCCCATCTGGAACCATCGGCAAGGTTCCAGAGAGTTGTTTAAAACCCCAACCTTCCAACACCCTAAACCCTAAACACTCTCACATTTCACTAGGCTTGGGATTCATTTCTTTAGCATCGGCAACAAACGTCATCGTTGCAACCGAGGGGGTATTGGAGAAGATGTTTTTGAGCATCTCGAGAACCAAGCTTGAACCCGCAATCGACATCTAGTGCGAAATAAAAATGGTTTATCAATGAAAAATCTATCTTCCTGGTTAAAAAAAAATACACGTATAATTCAAACTAATAAATTTGACATATTGCATTCTTTAGACCGAATATTTTACCGTGTCGTTAAATCAAGTAAATCGAATAATACACGTACGTTTTTTTTTACTGAATTATACACGTCTCGTTTTTTACTAACTATGGTTATCAATGCAATTCAAGATGAAGAGGAGAGTTTCGAGTCTAATCTGATGGACACCTGTTGAAGACTTGAAGGGGATTAAAACGAGTTTGGGTGCCTTCTCTTTCTTTATTTGTCACTATGTTTCTCGTTGTTGTAATGCTACTACACATGATGTAGCTCAATTTGCACTCTGCAACAGAGCTATTGCACTTGATTAGAGTGCCCAATCTGACTATCATATTACATCAAGCTGACAGCTGGAATTCCGCTTTGTAAATGATATGTTTCCTATCTTCAATTATTTGTAATCTTTTTTCAATGAAACGAAGTACTTAGTTTCTTTAACAAAAAAAAAAACTAACTCAGTATTTATATAAACATGGAGGTTACATGCGGAAGAAATAGATATTGAATTCACAAACATGTGGTCATAACTCATTTTCTTAGTGATTGAGGTATTAATTCTATGCTAGCTACGTTCATAAATTTAACATTCCCACTATTGAGGTTGAATGCATAACATTTGGGATATCTATAAGTTCTCTACGTTTTCAATAAATACTCATTTAGTTATCATAAAGAAATAATTGATATAATTTAGAAAAAAATGGCATTACCTTGACTCCATAAGAGTAAGAAAGAGAGCCCCCCTTGTATTCGACAGTTTTATTAATCAAGGCTTGAGGGCAACCGCACCGGCTCTTTATTCAAAAAAAAAAAAAAGAGTAAGAAAGAGAGCCATATATTAGTTTAAGGATACAATACGGACAATCATAGGTTGAAAGCATAAAAAGTTACCATCAACACCTCATAATTCATATTTTCCTAGAGTTTGTCTTCTAAATCCTAACTTTTGAAAGTAAAAAAAAATTGATGTTAATAGATAAATTTGTAAACTTATGAATGGATAGTTGGTATAGAAATGCAAATAAAATATGGTAAAACATGTCGATGCTTAACAAGCACATTTATGTTATATGCAATCATACTCGGGTGCTTGCAGGGTTGGAGAACCTCTGATGGCGCGGACGCAAGCAGACACAGTGAAAAATATGAATCAAAAGGTTAGCTAGCACAAAACAAATTAAGAATCCTCCAACGTCAATCAAGAAGACTTAGATGAAATCACCAAAGAGAGGAAGAGACCACGTCGAGAAAAAAATAACGCAAGAAGAACGTCGAATGAAATGTAGAGATTAGAGACAAGAGGCTATCACTCAAGGGCGGCTAGAGTTTGTCAAAGCTATAAAAGGCACCGGAGAGATGCACACGTTGTACATTTTTCATTTAAAAAGTAGGCTTCATTATCAAGAAGACTTGGCTAATTCTTCAATTAATGTTATTTTGTAATTTTTGTTTTTTTATTCGAATTTTGTAATTTGTTGAAAAACTAATTCCTTTTGCTTTGGACCTTTTTTTTTTTTTTTTTTTGACAATTACTTTGACGTTTGGCCTTTCAATAAAACACAAACAAATCTTAGGTCGCCCCTCCATGCAGAAATTAATGCGTTACAGTAGGGGATCAAGAAGTTATTGAAGTATCATCTTGAGTTTCAAGTTGTTCATGTACCAAGAGAAGCAAATGTAGTTGCACACTCGCTTGCTTTTCATGGCTTAAAGAATAGTGATAACTATAATTGATCTTTAACAGTTTCCGAACTTGTAAGAGATGTCATCCATAACAATTGTAATCGTAAGTGTTTTAATATATATATATATATTTTTTTTCTAAATAAACCTCCCCATTTACTATTTGAACCTCCTCTTCAATATTTCTCCGTTAATCTTCCAGTTTTGTCCCTTTTTATTTTATTTTATTCTTGTCAACCTCCACACCAGTCACTTCTTTAGATTCTGGCTATATCCTGCGATTACATCTACTACCTTAGCTACATCCTTATAGCCTATTGTTTAATCGTTTGGAGGACGGACATATAGTACTATATTTCAAGAATCCAAGTTTAGATATTTAATTCATGCTTTGGGTATGAAGTTCAATGGGAGCATGATTTTTTTTTTGAAACTCAATTGTAATGGATTAATGACTAATTGTCTAAATGAAGGGAATTCCTCGAATTTGAATGGTGGCAGAGATAAAGAGAAAAACTTGGATTAGATCACAGACCTCAATAAGAAGCTTGGTTCTTAGGGCTGAAACTTTCAAGAACGGTGCAAACGCAGAGGAAGAGTTATCAGTCACACACACACACACACACATATATATATATATATATATATATATATATATCAAATTACTAATCAATAATTAAATTCTAACAATTGGGTCTTGAGTATGAATATATAACAATACACATACCAATAATTTGATAGCTAATAAGAAACCCAGGTGAGAGAAACAGTGAGGGAGAAGAAGATGGAGACAGAATTGGTTGTGGTTTTTCTATATATTTTTTTGTTATTTTGTTTTCTATGGGGGTAAATTAAGAATTAAATTTTTACAAAAAATTAGTGGAGGTCCATATAGCAAATCTGGAAGTTTGAAATTCATACTCTGAATAGAACCACCCAAAAAAAAAAAAAAAAAGCACAAAAACAATCATATATAAGTTGGTCTGTTTTTGAATAGTAGCATTCACCTAGATCATATAGCAAAATGGCGCGTTTTCTGAGTCCCAAGTCCCAAGTCCCAAGTCCCAAGTCCAACCAACTTCCTCCTCCTCCTCCTCCTCCTCTCTCTCTATCTCCCCCTTTTCCTTCGCCAAATCTTTCTCCCCGCCATTTCTTGCTCCGCAACACAAGCAAACCCCAATCTCTCTCTTTTTCTCATGGCCTCTCGCTCCCCCCAATCCCTAAACCCAAACGCACCCATTCAATTCCCTCCAAACCAATCGAATCATTTGCTCTCCATTGTTGTTTCAGGCGCTCGATATGTTCAGCAGAGAGCATCTCTTTCTCTCCCTTAGGGTTCTTCTCCATGTGCTCGCTCTCAGCCTTGTTTGGCAGCCGGCGCCGCATGTTTTCAGCCAGGACGCCGGCGGCGGCGGCGATGGCGGTGGAGATGGCGATGGCGGCGGAGGTGGCGGAGGCGATGGCGATGTCGATGTCGATGTCGGTGGAGGAGGAGACGGAGTCTCTGCGGGGTATAAGGGCTTCACCACCGAACTCATCTTGAGTCGTTTCTCCAATGTCACCCCCATTCTCAAAGATGAACTCAAGGATTCGTTCAGCTACTGCGTCATTGACGTGTGAGTTGTGCTTCTCTCTCTCTCTCTATCTTTGTGATTTTTGTAGAGTGGATTTGATTTGATGGAATGAAATGTGCGATTTCGTTTTGATTCAGAGACGAGGATTGGAATGGGGCTTTCAATTTCTCAGACGATGCAACATTCATTACCAACTGCGCCAAAAAAATGAAAGGTTACCACCACCTCACTTCATTCTTGCTTTTGGGGGAAACTGGTTAGGTTGTAAAAGTGTGTAGAAGATATGAATCTAGTTTTCTAAGAAGATTGATAGAAAGCAGAAAATACAATTTTTTTTTTTTTTTTTTTTTGTGGTTGAAACTGAGAACAGAATATGTGTCACCTAGTTTACAGTGATTAGGAGACATTAGCAATTCGGCATTTTTATGAGTAGTTGGAAACTAGGTTCCTTTCTTTCTTGGAATCAATGCATATTTATCATTTTGTCTTCCATTGGTTCTCTGCTGCTGGCAATTAGAATGTTTGCTTCACTAAATTCTTCACGCAAGTTTTGTAGGATAAGTTTGATGTAAGAAACATTGTTGAAAACAGTTATCGGAGTTTTTGTTATTTGCCTTTTTAATTGACATGAAGACCATTTAGAGTCGTATTCTTTCTTTCTTTAAATTTAGATTGTTGGAAACAGTACTTTGGCATAACTTTTGTAGGAACAAAGGTTTGAATTAGAGGTCCTAGCAGTTCAAACCCCCCAATCTGAACATTCTCATTCTCTGTCTTTTTGTATATCCCACTCGTAATAATTCAATCACCAGTTCAGCTAGTTTCATCTAAATCAAGTTTCTGATGTTGTTTTAAGGGGGAGGTTTGGGAAAGATCACGCAGCGGTTGTGCACTTTTAAAGAATTATCGATGTATGGTGAAAGTTTAGTACAAGTTAAGAAAAGCAGTAAATTGAAACCGAATAAGAACTGTAACCTGTCTACATGGAATCCTGGATGTGAACCTGGGTGGGCTTGTGGAACTGCAGAGGAAGTTGACGTGAAAAATAAAACATATGTGCCTGCCAGAACTGAAGACTGTGCACCTTGTTGTGAGGGTTTTTTCTGCCCTCATGGTCTTACTTGCATGATCCGTAAGTCCTTGAAACCTGCTGAAAATAATTACCTTTCTTAACATTTCTGTTTCAAACTAGTTAACATGGTTCTTGACTTCTTGTTGCTTATGTAATATCTCTGAACTTCCTTTGACTTTTATCAATATTAATATTAGGACTATGGTTAAACTAAATATTCATATTCATGGTCCTTCATATAAAGTTTTAACCATCAATATATATGCCGTCCCTCGCACTTCCAGAATTAAAAAAGTGTGCAGATATCTCTATTCAGATAGCACCTGACGTTGGCTAATCATCAAAGGTGTAATTATTTAGTAATTAAGGATAGCACATTTCAGAGACCCCAGTTGTTCGTTGGATAATTTTCCACCAAAGTGTTGTTTAATCCTTTCTTTTAGAAATGGAAATTGTTCTGTAATTATTATTGATAACAAATATATTGAAAAAACAAGTACAGCGCAAGGGACAAGATGTCCAGTGAGAATGCTAGCTAAAAGATCTGGACTACAAATCAAGATTCATAAAGAAAAACCCCAGTAAAATCAACATAACTATACCACAGCAATCAAGATAGCATAAAGAAAAACACCAGTAAAATCAACATAACTAGACCACAGCGATATTCCAATTACTAAGAATAGCAAGTAAAGAACTATGTCTGAATTATGAGGAAACTGATGCCCATAGTGAAGTGGCAATAATTCTGTAATAAAATGAATTTTTATATGTTGATGCTTTTATATTGTTTATTTTTTTCTTCATATATGTTGTAGTGCTCATTTTTATGTGTTCATTTCTTTCATACTGTAGAAACATATATAATACAGAAGCCAATAGTTATCCTTGACATGGTTGGGTGTTCCTGACTCCATTTTGTTTGTTAACTTTTCTGTGAAGCTTGCCCAAAAGGTGCTTACTGCCCACTTGGAAAGCTCAATAGCACTACTGGTATATGCGTGCCGTGAGTTCATATCCTTTTTGGAGCTTTTGGTTTTTCCTTTTAAATTCTTTTTCATCTGGCATTCTTCTTATGCTTAGCATACATTAATATTTATCAGCAGAAATATTCTACAGATACCGTTATCACCTACCTCCAGGGAAGTCAAACCACACTTGTGGAGGAGCAGATAGGTGGGCTGATGTCTTGAGTAGTAAAGAGGTATTCTGTTCGGGTGGATCATACTGTCCGTCTAGCATCCAAAAAAATCCTTGCAGTAGTGGGTATTGATAATTATCCCAAACTTTTAGCACTTTGTCCTTAAATTTGCAAGTTGTGTGTGTGTGTTTTTTTTTGTCTTTCTTTATTCAGTGTGCTTTTGCATTGTCAAAACCTGGGTCTCTTATTTTCCGCTGTTGTTTAATAAATGCATAATGGCATCTAGACCCTTTATTTGTAGAATTTATAGGTGTGTGAAGTTTGTTAACCAAAATAGAGAAGCCATCTGTTGCTAACTTTATTTATATTGATGCTAAAGTTTCTGTATATCATTGCAGACATTATTGCAGGCTGGGCTCCACATCTCAGGAAGGTAAGTTTCTCTTTACACGTATGTTTTTCATCAGAAGACTTTCAATTTTCATAGCACTCATGTTTTTAATATTTGGCCGCGATCTCAACTTTTCTATTTTCTGTTTTAAGTGTGTGAAAAACTCAATTAGGGACATCTAATTTTGAGACTGGCAATCTGAAATTTAGTCCAAATTGTAGACATGGAAATCTTGAATAGATAACTACACAGTTTCTCCATAAGGAAGGCAACAACTGCCAACAAGGTAAAAGTGTTATATCAGATATGCGAAAGAAGACACAATTGCTTGCTAGGGTTTAGGGTATTGTTGGCATCCATTTCATATGACCCCCACCCTTCACTGATACTGTCTTCAACCTAATCATCTTGTGGAGTTGTGTCTGAGAAAGTCTCGATGCAACTGGAATTATCAATTCCTATGCCGGTCTTACACTAGTGACAATAATATTAGATTCTGGCTTCCTAAGATTCCCGCCCCCGGGGGGGGGGGGGGGAGGGGAATGGGGAATCTTTCATATGCACCGCGAGGCGAGGCTTAGTGATTTTGGTTTTTAGGTAAAGGGCCAAAGTTCTGTGGAAATGCAGAGTCTAGGCTGTTTTATGAAATATTGGCTGTGACTAGTACAGTACATAGAGTACAAGAAAAGCAAAGTTACTTTACAGGCCTAAAAATCAGCTACCAATTGCATGCCTTATGCCTAGTTAGGTGTTATGTGGTGTCCAAAGATAGAGGGAAAGGAGGGTTGAGATTCAGGAATCTAGTAGCAAGGAATGATTCTCTTCTGGGGAAGTGGTTTGGAGATTTCCATTGGAGAGAGGGTTACCCTTGCTACTAAATTCCTGAAACCCTCAGAAAAGTTTTAACAGCCTCCACATATTGCTTTTTGGTTTTCTTTCTTCGAATCTGTTTCAGTTGCTTTTAAGGATGCAAGTCTTTGCTCCATTTTGTTGGATTGGAAGACATCTCCTAGCTAGGTGTTTGTAGTACTGAGATTGGATGATATTGCTCTGTTTGATGTAATTCTTGTGTTTGATGTAATTCTTAAGTTTTAGTTTTATAAAAGGTTCTTAATTCCAACAAAATAAAGTGTCTCAAATTTGTGCTGTGGTTAAGGTCCAGTTTGAAAAGAGGAGTTATAGGAAAATTTCAAGCTTGAAATTCCTTGTTCAGTAAGGAATGTTTCCAGCTGAATGATATATATATATATATATATATATATATATATATATATATATATATATATATATATATATATATATAACCTTTCTTTATTAAAGTAAGGTTAACCTTAGTGGAGAAGGCTGCACACACATACACAGAAACGATTGTAGTGGGAGCTGGTATTGAGAGCAGGCAATGGTTTCGCTCTTCATTTTTCATTTTTTTTTATTGCTATTTTTTTGACATTCTTGCCCCTGGTAGTTAACATTTTATTGAGACTTAATGTTTTAGGGTTATTAAAGTAGTAAAAGTCAGTTATGGTTGACAAGAGGTCCTCCCTATATAAGAGTGTATTTGTGAGTCAAAAGGGCGAACACTAAGGGACAGTGGATGTACTAAAGAGTTCAAGAACCAAGGGTTGAGAAGTCACCAAAAGAGAACATAGGGAATTTGAGTGCAAGGGTTCGTGTGGAAAAAGTTAAGCTTGGGTGTACTTGGGACTTGGGTTGTGAGTCGCAATAGTCTTTGTATTGTTTGGTTAATATTGAAATTTCAAACTCAGTTTCCTGTGGAATTGGGCAAATTTTACAACTGCCTGTAGGGCTGGAGGCCAAAGTTCTATGGCGTTGTAGTGTCTTGGACTCTTGGATGTCATCTGGATGCTCTGGATGAAAAGAAATCGAAAGATTTTGGAAGACTGCATAAGTGCAGTGTGGAGGAGCTTTTGGGAGAGAGTAAGGTTCTGTCTGCTTTTGGCGGGTTTAAAAGATGGTATTTGTTGGATTATGATAGGTTGGAAGGTAGCATTGTCTAGGTATCTTGTTTCTTATGGTGAGCAGTGTGAATCCTAGCAAAGTTGCTGTTGATGTAATTTTGTGTTCTGATGCTGTTCTCTTTTGTCGAACTCTTGTCCACTTTTTTATTTTTATTTTTATTTTTTACTGTATCAATCTGTTGATTAATAAAATCTATATATTTTTCAAAATAAACGTAATGCCAGTTTTCAAGTGCTATTGCAAATGTTAACAAAAGTTTCCCATGTGACGAAAGATGGTTTTGTAGGTCAGTATCGTGTTAGATGTTGGAAGATGTTATAGTTATCTGTAGTATATCCTCTAGAGTCTAACTATATATTAGTCTGCTTATAATTTTAGTTACTCTATGGTAATAACCATTATTGTTGAACTTGCAGGATGTTTCAAAATGGCAAGTTGTAAGGCGAAATCAGAAAATCAAAATATTACTGCATATGGTATCATGCTTTTTGTGAGTGGTCTCACTTGCCTCTTTATAGTGAAGTGGTGATGAACATAATTTTCACAGCATAACTATATTTCAAAAGCTTAACAGTGAATCTCTTGTATTTTCCAAGTGTTATGAAAAAGATAAACTAAATTCTTCTGTATTCATGTTGTCCCTTTTTGAACTAATTGCATATGCAACCATCATAACTGATGACCTTCACTTGTCAATGCAGGCTGCAATAATAGTTATACTTATTATTATATATAACTGTACTGATCAAGTGCTTGCCACCCGAGAGAAAAGACAAGCAAAATCCAGGGAAAAGGCTGTTCAAAGTGTAAGAGAAACAGCACAAGCACGTGAAAAATGGAAATCTGCAAAAGACATTGCTAAGAAGCATGCTGTTGGACTCTCAACACAGTTTTCTCGTACATTTTCTCGCAGAAAATCTACCAGGCATTCGGACCAGCTGAAAGGAACAGGACAAGCTAAACCTGGAACAGATGGTGCCTTGCCACCTATGCCACTGACTGCGATAGGTGCATCTGAAGCAGCAACGTCTAAAGGAAAGAAAAAGGATAAAAGCAACCTCACACAAATGTTACATGCTATTGAGAATGACCCAGATAGTAATGAAGGCTTTAATCTAGAGATAGGTGATAAAAATATTAAAAAGCACGCACCAAAAGGTAAGCAGTTGCATACCCAAAGCCAGATTTTCAAGTATGCATATGGTCAAATTGAGAAGGAAAAGGCTTTACAGGAGCAGACAGCAAACTTAACCTTCTCTGGGGTTATAGAAATGGCTGGTGGAATTGAAATCCAAAAGAGGCCTCCAATTGAGGTTGCTTTTAAAGATCTAACCCTCACATTGAAAGGGAAAAATATACATCTTATGAGATGTGTGACTGGGAAAATATCACCAGGCCGGGTTTCAGCTGTCATGGGTCCATCTGGAGCAGGAAAAACAACTTTTCTTAATGCTTTGTTAGGAAAAGTGAGAGGGTGCACCATGAGTGGTATGGTTCTTGTAAATGGAAAGATGGAATCTATCAACTCATATAAGAAAATCATAGGCTTTGTTCCACAAGATGATATTGTGCATGGCAATTTGACAGTGGAAGAAAATCTCTGGTTCAGCGCAAGATGCAGGTATGCACATTTAGTACCATCCTTCAGGATACTCCTTCGGCATTCTTGTCAGCTTTATATATGTTGTTAGTCTGTTCTATCAAGTTTTGGGGTCCAATGGTTGTCAACATGGTATCAGAGCGCTGATTACAAAAGGTCTTGGATTTAAAATCACCAGTGCATATTTCCCATTTATTTGTTATTTTTCAAGGTGCAGCAAGAGCTATACCTTTATGTTGTCTACCTTTGCATGTATCTACCTCTTCATATGCAAGATGGGGCTGCACATGTTAGATTGCTTCATGTTTTCCCTTGCTGCTTAGGCTTTTGGACTTCAATGGTTTTTCTAAACTTTACTTCTCTGTGCTGCTTCCAGAACAATCTTGTGACAACCTATTTCCAGTTAGCATGTAATGTGTGGGCAAAAATTGGTTTCTGTTTCATTAGTTAATTACTTTAAGGAGCCCTAACATGCACTACTTCAACCAACTAGCTATCCGTCTAGTGACATTTCTTATCCATAATGTTGGATGAGTAACAAGTTTGAGTCCCCTCTCCAAGATTGAAATATAGTTCACAACTTCAATATCAGAAACCAACAATCTTTGCATCCAGGAATGGATTCCTATTTCCTATTTTAAGGTTCATTTTCCTTGAGCAATAATGAAACTCAAGGAAAAAAAACCCTTGATTTGCTAGCAATGAATTTCAGAAAGTCGAACACTTTTGTTTCCTAGGACTAAGAAAAGAACTTTACCTATAATATAATTCTTAATCTTTAGTGAACTTGTGAATACATATATTTTGCTACTATTTAAGCTTCCGGTGCTTTAACAAATTTTATTCTATATTGTTACTTTTCTTCTTCTTCTCTTTTTTTTTCTTTTTCTTTTTCCTGTGCTGCATGCTATGTCTTCTGTAATTAGGGGTCACCCACTAAAAGTTCTTTCTCACCTGAAATTCGCTCTTTCCTTTCCTTTATCTCTGGCAAATCTATGTTTCCTGGAATTATTGAGATATTTGAAGTCTGCATTATCTCATATAATTATCCCAACCTGCATCTTAGTTTATGTCATTCAATATTAGTGGAAATAAAAAATGTGATCACATATGTACAGAACATCATTGTTCATTTGGATGAATCATAAACCAAAAGATTTAGAAAAAACGTGTGTTTCTTGTTTTTAGTATAATTCTACATAGCCTCTTCCTTTTTTTTTTCTTTTCCTTTTCTGAACAAAACATAGTCAATTCCTTATATAAGTAAGACACTGATAAGTTATGACAGTGATCCTCTTTGCTGTTTTTTTTTTTTGGTTTAGTTTGTTTATTATTTATTTTTTTCTTTATCTCTTTTCTTACCTCATTGTTCACAACCACTTACCGGTACTGACATTAGTTCTTCTACCATCTGCCTCATTCTGGATTTTCGTTATTGTAGACTCTCTTCCAATCTGCCTCAACCAGAAAAGGTCCTGGTTGTTGAAAGAGTTATTGAATCCTTGGGCTTGCAGGCAGTGCGGGATTCCCTGGTTGGAACGGTAGAGAAGCGAGGAATCTCTGGAGGTCAAAGAAAAAGAGTAAATGTTGGGCTGGAAATGGTCATGGAACCATCACTTCTAATTTTAGATGAACCCACATCTGGTTTGGATAGTTCATCTTCTAATCTGCTACTTAGAGCTCTTAGACGTGAGGCTCTTGAAGGAGTTAACATTTGCATGGTTGTCCACCAGCCCAGGTAATTTATCTTTTATTAAATGCTAAAAATGCACATTTTAAGGTAACTGTTGTTTTGTCCGTTTGTTGGGATAAGGTCCTTTTCACATGGTCTGAAATATGTTGCTTATGCCTTCCTTATATCCGTCAGTATTCTAATAGTCCACTTTCTATCTTAAAGCAGAGACCATTCTCTTAATGCAAATGATTCAAGGTGTCCCTACATTGTGGTTTAACTTGAATACAATTTGATTTGGATATCATTTTAATGAAAGTTGAATGTGAGAAAAGATGACTGGTAAAAGCCTTGGGGGCCACAGTTATTTGTATGCTTTCCTTTTTACTTTAACTCTACTTCTTTCTTTGTACTCTTGTGGTTTAAAATGAGATTGAATTCTTAAGAAAGGAGAGTGCAAATCCAAAACATTTACATGAAATCTTTCTACAATGATGTGAATGCATGAAAGAAATGTCCTTGGAATTGGGATACTGATTTTTCTGTTGAACTTTGTGGAACTTTGGAGTACTTGAGTACTGGGGATAGACAAAGAAATATAGGAATTTTACTCCAATCAAGTTGTCATTTTTTCCCCTCGTTTTAGTTTATGAAGTAATTTCTTTCCTAATTTCAATATTTTTGGTGTTCCAGCTACACCTTGTTCAGGATGTTTGATGATTTGATACTTCTCGCTAAAGGTGGGCTTACAGTGTATCATGGATCAGTGAAGAAAGTTGAAGAGTACTTCAAGAGCCTTGGGATTATTGTTCCTGATCGTGTCAATCCTCCAGACTATTTCATTGACATTTTGGAAGGCTTAGTAAAACCAAGCACAAGCTCAGGGGTGGACTATAAACAACTACCCGTTAGGTGGATGCTTCATAATGGGTACCCAGTTCCTATGGATATGCTTCAGACTTCTGAGGGAATGGCTGCATCAACAAGTGACAGTTCAGCTCATGATTCTGGATCAGAGGGTTTTTGGCAGGATGTCAAGTGTAATGTTGAGGTGAAAAAGGACAATATACAGCATAATCTCTTAAAGTCGAGTGACTTATCGGAGCGGAGTACCCCTGGCATGTTCCTGCAATATAGATACTTCCTTGGCAGGTGGATATCCCATAATTTATATTCTCGTTGCAAGAAAACTTCCTAATTTTCTAGAGATATAGAGATATAATAAGTGTCGTATCATATGTTCTATATTTTTATGCAAGAGTCATTATAACTTTGGGACTTTTAGCTGTAGAACGTAGAATTTGGTTCCGAAATTTTTTGCTGTGCTTGTTCACACACATGTCATTGTTTTTTGACAGCACTTCATTTTACTGTTTCCAGTACAAAAACATGGGTACTGGAACAAGTAGATATTGGTACATTATAGATTTGGCTATTAACAATTAAGCATCCCTATAAATCTATAATGCATTGTTCACTGTCACTCTATTGTGATGTTTCAGAAAGTCTGCAATGCAATTCCTCAGTTGCGTTTAATGATTCAGCTTGATTCATTATATGACTGGATTTTTCAGGGTTGGTAAGCAGCGATTACGAGAATCGAGGACACAAGCAATAGATTTTCTTATTTTATTGCTTGCTGGATCATGCTTAGGAGTTCTTGCTAAAGTAAGCGAGGAGACCTTCGGTTATCATGGTTATATGTACACCGTCATAGCAGTTTGTAAGTAAAATATTCTTATTTTTTAATCATGCAATACTTCCTTTGGAATTAAGCTGTGGTAAAATCACTTTATGGTCTTGGATGTTTCATTATTTTTAGCCTTCAAAGAGGCACATGAAAAAAAAAAAAAAAAAAAAAAATAATAATAATAAATTACTGCCAGTGAATTGCTAAGGGATGTGGGAACCGGTTAAAATTAAAAAAAGGCAAGAGGTTGAGAACTACAAACACTTGGGCAGTTAAGTACCAAAAGTTTCATGCATGAATACAAATTTTTATTTGAAATAGATTTGAATTGCTCCCATTTGAGCTTAGCGTCTAGGAGATAGGGCTGATGCCTAAATCCCGAATTCTAAACCCTTAAAGGTCGCTAAACATACTAGGACAGTTTCTAAGACCTACTATACCATTTACTGATAAACAGTTAGAGATGAAAATATTGAAAAGAAAGGCTGCTGATTGGTTGTGATCCACCAGCATCCCCATATTGGACCAGGCTGTTGCATCCTTATTTATATGTTGAACATCAGTGTGTTTGTATGAAAACACTAGAGTATGTTGTTGTCCTCGAATGATAGCTTTTCCAGGATATGTTTGTTTCTCACATATCCCACTTTGTTTCAATTTCAGCTCTCCTTGGCAAGATTGCAGCTTTGAGAACGTTTGGACTGGATAAGTTGCACTACTGGAGAGAGAGCTCTGCTGGCATGAGTAGCTTGGCTTACTTTCTTTCAAAAGATACAGTTGACCATTTTAATACGGTCATCAAGCCTCTCGTTTACCTCTCCATGTTCTATTTCTTCAACAATCCAAGATCATCTGTCACAGATAATTATGTCGTTTTGTTATGTTTGGTTTACTGCGTAACTGGCATAGCTTATGCCTTGTCCATATACCTGGCTCCCGGTCCAGCTCAACTGGTAAGATGATTTTCCACAGAGAGAAATTATTTGCTTCAGAAATGTAATACGTTTTTGTGTGTATGGTGCTTCCTTCCAATTTTAAGCCACTTTTCTGATATGCAGTGGTCCGTGCTTCTCCCAGTCGTTTTGACTCTAGTAGGAAACAATACTATTGAAAGCCATATTGTGGAAAAAATATCTAACTTCTGCTATACTAAGTGGGCTTTGGAATCTTTTCTCGTAGCAAATGCTCAAAAGTTTGTGATCCCCATCCTTATTTATATGCAATCACTGCCTGCCATTTTTCGCCATATGGATATTATAATGGTTCTTGCTTTCCTGTATTTTCAGGTACTCTGGGGTGTGGATAATAACAAGATGTGCTACACTTCAGAAGAGTCACTATGACCTCAAGAATTGGTACCCTAATTTAGGCATGCTCATTGCTCTGGGTGTATTAACAAGAGTCATTGCATACATTATTTTGGTCTTCAAAAAGAAGTAGAATCAGTCTGTGATCCTTTTTACCATTCTTTCTGTACATAGATGAAAATGATCTACCAAGATACTTGGCTCACTAGTTACTCTTGTAGCCTCTAAAGATAATGAAAAGATAAACAACTGTGCATACTGAGGGAACTCTTTGAAGTGACAAATCTGTAGGTGGTACATATGGTATTTCCTTTAGGTAGCTCTTCGAATAATCGAATCTGTAGGCCTAGATAACACTGGCTTTTATTTATTACCTCTTCTTGGTTCTTACTAATGCTTTGTTGTCATGCACCTGTTGTACGATCTTTCTTTTATGAGACAAAAAGACATTCAATATTTCTCAGATTGAAGTTGGTTAAAATTCAGAAACCTAGCGCACAGTTTGCATTCAGATTTTAGCCTTCCAAATCTAGTGGATTAGATATTATGAAGTGTGCCCACCTTTTTATTTATTTTTATTTTATTTTATTATTTTTATGCTTAAAAGAGAATTGCTTTTGTAGTTTTTTCTATAATTTAGGGAGAAAATGTGTATATTTTTTGCTCCAACAGTTTTCCTATATCTATCTATTTATCTGTCTATCTTTCTATACCATAAAGCCAAGCACTCATTTGGTGCCATAGTGCTTCACCAAAATGTGGATTGCCCAAAATACTTTTTAGCAAGACAATAAAATAAGGAAGAGTTTTGGTGTCACATGCTTCAAATTATAAGTTGCTTATTATACCTTTCAAAATAAAGAATAAAAACTCGTGCCCTCTTCATGCAAAAAATAAAGTCCCTCCCAAGGCAAATAAGAGAAGGGCGGCAGTTCGACCTTATTATTCTGCAATTTGGAGAAGGTAAACAAAAATAGCCATTTTATGGAAGAGGAAGTACCCTCTAGTAATTTCGGCACATTATTTTATTTTCTTATTTTTGAGATTTTTTTTTTGTTACATATTTTTGAGAAATATTTCGGTACATCTTTTTGTGGTATGATGATGCAGTACATGTTATTCATTTACAATCATTAGTATAGCCAAAACCATTAATAAAGGCCTAGCTTTGGGGTCTTGATTAAATACTCAAATTTAACCCAAACAGAAACCATTTGTGTGCCAACCTACCCAATTTAAAGGTAAAATGACACTTATGAACTCCGAGAATTCAAAAATTACAGAACAGGCCATTAACACTCTCTCTCTCTCTCTCTCTCTCTCTCTCTCTTTCATCGACGGCAGAGACGACATCGCTGCTAGAAGTCATCGTCGGAGCCTCGGAATCCGATTTGGGAGCGGGTCGATTCGGAGTCGACGGCGGCCTTGTCAGGTTCTATTCCGGCTCGTCAATATGGAAGAAGTTGAGGTGGTTGACGATTGGAAGTCACCGGGTCTAGTTCGACTTGGTTTTGGTTCAAGTCCGATCTCTTGCTGGAATGGAGTTTGGGTCGAACGTCGGCGGCGTCTGAAGAATTTGGGTCATTGATGTCGGCGTCTGAAGATGGTTCACGATCTGGTCTGATGCATCGACGAGATATGGATAATAATACTTATCGGCCTTCGATGAGGAGCTTGATGTTTAGGTCTGGACCTAGCAAAAAAGGTCCTTGCCATTAGCTTCATTACTACTCATCAATTCTTTTGTTTTTGGTTATTTTTTCATGTTCATGCTGCAGAAACGTGGGGATCTGGAAACTTTCTGGGATTTTTATACTCATAAAAAAAAAACCTACGGCTTAACCTCAAGCAAATGGAACAGGTTAGGAATTGACACTTGTTAGAGCAACTCCAACAGCTTCCCTATAATTTCTGTATAATAGGGAAGCAAAAGTCAAAGCTTTAGTATCTTTTTCTTCTCCAACTCCAACAGATTCCATATTTTACAGTAATCTCTAAAATCTCCATATTCTTCCTTAAAATTTTAGAGATTGCTGTAAATATAGGGAATTTGATTTTCTCTTTCCTCACTTTCTCTAAAATAGGGATAGTTATAGGGAATCTATTGGAGCAAAAGAGGCTCATTTTTCCCTAAAGTAGAGAAAAATCAAAATATGGGGAAGCTGTTGGAGTTGCTCTTACAGCCCCATGCTCAAATGAGAGTGCTACAGCTACACACTTGTAGACCAAAATCTTACTAATTCCCCCTGTATCTTAATGTTTACTTTTTATTGCAATTAATAATATATTCAGTCAACTTTCGGTTTCATATAGCTTTCTCTCATGTGAAAATGAAAAGAAAGTTCATCTTAAGCATAATGCTTAATTATGTGCAGGTAATCAAAGTCTTAATTGATTTAGGGAAAGGTTCATATTGTATAAACATTTTCTTGACAGTACAATAATGTGTTAGTGAAACAAGGGAAGGGTTACTATTTGCAACTCTTATTTTGGTAACTCTTATTCTTCATTTTTTTTTAGGTGGAAAAATAATTTTTATTGGGGGCAATAAAACCTTTACTAGGAAGCAATAAAACTTTTATTGGGGGGCAATAAATTTCTTATTAGGAGGCAATAAACTTCTTATTAGGAGGCAATAAACTTCTTATTATTGGGGGGCAATACATTTTTTATTAGGGGGCAATAAACTTTTTATTGCGTTTTATTGGGGGATAATAATATTCTCCTGTGACCTATGAGATCTCTGACGACCTCTTTGGAGACATCCGGTGAGGTTTCCGGCCACCGTTGACCGGAGTTCGGCGTCCGGCGACCTCTCTCTCTAAATGACAAATTGAGGGAAGGAGGGCAAAATTGTCTCAAAAATAAACAAAAATCAATAAAAAAAAATACTTGATTAGGTATTAGGGCAAAACAGATGTAATTTGCTAGGTAAGTGAGCAATCTTATAAGATGTTTAGGTAAGTGAGGTTAGTGTAGGTTAAATTAGGATAAATGAATATTTTCCCTTTATTGAATATAACAACGTTTTGAAGTTAACAATTTTCATCACAAAAGCACATTTGGAGGGAAGTATCCATTCTGTCATAATGGTGTTAATAGTGAAAAATAATGAAGCAATTAAGTTTCTATACCACTAGATTTAAATTAGAGGAGTTTTAAATACACACCCCTATTTCTTAATACACACCCCATACTCAATACACCACATATTTAATTTTTCATTCTAATATTAGACTAAATACACAACCCAAATGACCTAAAATACCCTTAATCTCTAAAACCATGAAATATCCTATTATTTGATTATATTAAGATTATTATTTAAAATGAGTATTATATATTAGTATATTGAGATTTCATAATTTTCTTTTACATATTTTCTTCTATTTTTTGCTGGAAATACTCATATTAAATCTCAATATAATTAGAATGTTTGCATATGAGAATCCTGGGATTTAATTAGAATGTTTGCATATGAGTATCAAACATAGAAGAAAATACTAATATAAGCTGATTATTTAAAAATATAAGATTTCGAACATTTGCAAGTTCTTCAAAATTTAAACTTTCAATATTGTCTGCAAAATTTACACTTTCATGCACTACATGTTCAGTATGTTTATGCAAGATGAAAACTAAAAACTGATAAGAAAAAAAAAAAAAAACCAAATGCTTTGCTTTCTTACTCTACTCACTCTCACAACTTACTGGCTACCCACCTCCAAAACAACGGTGGATCTCAATGAGATAACTCTTGAGATCACGTTGAATTGTATTCAATACAAGATGAAGAATACATATCTCAACTGAAGATTGTTGAACGAGGTCTTCAAATTCATGTCCATAGTCGAAATTCAGGTGATGAAGTGCGGAGAAGAAAGACGTATATTTAGAAAAAGAGATATAGAAATGCGCGATTCAATTTTTTTCTTCTTCTAATACATAGATGTTTATTTTGGTCATTTAATTTACTTATAAAATCTAATTTGAAATATAAAATATTAGGGATGTGTATTAAGTAGTTAGGGGTGTGTATTTAAAATTTCTCTTTAAATTAAAAGGATGTGGAAAAGAATATTTAGATACTGCCACAGTCCCACAGTCATATTCTTAGCATTTCAATTTCTTAACATTTTTTATTTTTTATTTTTAGTTTTTTGAGAATTACAATAACTCGTCTTTTGTGAGTCTAACTCTCGACCTCCCATTTATGAAGAGAAAACTTAAGCCATTAGACCAAATGATACTTGGGCTAGTCATTTCACTTTTTAATTGAAATTAATGGCAAAAATTTGTCCTCTATTATATGTTTGAGTTCATGTCCTTTAGTTATTCACTCGGTACTTTTACCCTTTTCGACCTAAGAAATTGATATAATTGTAATGTACATTCTTGAGAGAGATTGATTTCATTCATATATAGTCATTTCGGAAATGAAATCTTTCAAAATACATATGGATGAACATTTAGTAACTCGATCATATGTGTATATCTGTTTGACGCGGAAACCAGTTGGCCTGCAAACTATCTCTTTTGCTGCTGTGATTGCGCGGGCGTGCCAGCACCGTGGGGTGCAGTCGTCGGGGGAGTCCCTTGACCTGACTTCTTCTTCAAGCGTTGTGGACGAGGAGAACACCAACCTCGCCACAAGGTTCTTTTCTATGCCTTCCGAGAAAGGACTTCTTGCCTTACGGATAAGGACTTTGAGTGTGATCTCTTTGCGTCACCGAATCGATACTTAGTATTGTAGACTAAGTAGAGCAATCACTGGGAAGTTTGGAGAAAACACGGGTTGTGCTAAAGCGTGACTTTAGCTTCGCTGGGTTGCGAGGGCGTTACCCTCGCTTCGCTGGTAGTAACGGTGGCAGTTGTGCTAGCAGTCGGCTCCTGGGGAGACTAGGACTGAAAGTACGGTCGTTGGGTTAATCTGGTGATGCTGACAGTCGGCTCTTGAAGAGACTAGGACTAGCGCGCGGTCACCGGGTTTCAACGAGGTTGAAGGTTTGCTCCGGGGAGGCTTTGTAATCGCTGGGATTGATTGATTTGAGAGAGATCCTGTATTCGTCCTTGAAACCTGGTATATATACCTAGGGTTTCGACTGCTCCTTGCCATAAAAGGATTATTGATTGAAGTTTCCTATTCAATCTCCGCTACCCGACTCCAATAAGGTTTCGTTTTCCTTATGGATCACGGAATGGGTGAAGCTGTAACCCAAACCCGAGTAGGCTTATTTTTGAGCCGCAGGTATCGGCCCGTTGTGCTAAATCCACTAAAGGATCTTGCCAAAATTACTTTTGGGCTCAAACAATATCTGTAATCCCATAAAGAGAATAACGAAAGAAAATCATTTTTAATAAAATACTGTAGCTTTATGAGATGTTAATATTTCTGTTAAACTTTATCTTCTCCTTTTGTGTGTGTGCGATCTCAAAATAGTTTTCTCCTATCACATATTTGACATGTTATATTGCTAGTCCACCATCAATTTTGGTCAAATTTAACTCGTATAATATAAGATAGGATAAAATCGACATTTACCATACCTCTTGGGTTCCATCCTATGATGGGAAATTCAAATCTTATATAGTACGCTTGTAGAAAATAAAGTTTCACCTTAAGATAGGGATGAGATTAATCAAATGATTGATACATGATTGTGCTTACCAAACTAAACTACAAGCGTTAGGAGTCTTGTTTGTAAGGTATAACCGCCAAACTATTACCCTCGAAGCCAGAATTGCAAGCTACGGCACTATGATGTCTCACCAAAGCCAACGTCCTCATCATCCTGAAAGATCCCTCCCATCTTCTTCGTCCCCAAAACATGGTTTCCAATACAATCCAAACATGTCATCAAAATATTATTAACAAAAATCAAACGTCAACGACATAAACAGTCACCAGCACTAGCTAGAAGCAGAGCAGTAGTTGCCGCCTTTCCTTTTCCACCAAGCTAATTAGGTCCTTCTCCCACCAAGACTCGTTTGAATGAGTTCAAAGCCTCGTTATTAAAAATTGTACCACCACCCATCTTGGTTTTATGCTTCGAGGCGGTCGAGAGGGCTCGAGCGCGCTAAGCTGCAGTGAGGTTTTGATAATGTCTAGCCCAAGAAGCTTGTCTGTTCGCACACCATCTGAGATTGTGAGTTGTTTGAAAACTAATAGATACCTTGATGTTATATAGTCCATCTCATCGATTTGTTATGCACTTATATGAGTTTCTTTGATTTGTAATGCAGAGAAAGAAGAAGGTCGGTGGGCAGAGAAACCAAGAGGAGCTTGAAAGAGAGGTATGACAGTTTCCCAAAACTGATTAGTATAAAAAACCACAACTTTTCTCTTACTAGGGAAAACTAAAATCCAGAAAAGGGAGCATTTTGTGTAAGGCTAAGAAATTGGCTTAAGTTGATAGGTAATATACAGTACTGAGCTAGCTATCTGGGCAACATCACCTCTGTTTTAGGCCTTCTAAAATGAACCCTCAAGACTCTTTGATAAGAAAGTAAAATAAAATAAAAAATAAAAAAATCACTCTAGTTTGTTCCTAAAACTAGGCAATCTCAGTGCTGCTTCATGTTCTCATTGATTTCTTGTTTTATAGTACAATTTTTTTTTTGGTTAATGGGGCTAGGATAGTAGAGCATCCAGAAAAGAAAACTGAAATGGAAATATGAACAAATTAATATACTCGGCCTGTAAATGAGAGTGAGAGTTGCATTGACAAGCTGGTTTCTATTTCGTAGGTCTCTTTGCTTCAAAGATTGTTAAATCAAGAAGAGAAAGTACATGAGGTTTTGGACTATGCCTACAGTCGGAAAACTTCCGAGTCTGCTTCTGCTATTCGAATTCCAAGATTCCTTCCCCAGAAGGTATTCTTCTTAAATTTGGTAATATGAAGGCATCCATAATACATGTACATTTATTTAGAGTACTGTACGATGAAATCATGCCCTTTAATTCGAGTTACTATATGATTCCACATATCTAGAGTCTTGTGACAAGCGAGAAACATACCATGTAAGAGTAAGACTCTGTAATTAGATTGACAGATAAAATTACTTCATATGCATTAGTCCTTAACTGAAATGGGGTTAAAAATTCAACTTTTGGGATGTACAAAGTAGCTTTTGGACAAATGATAGCTATTTCTCTCCCACACCAAGATGATACATATACAATATATGTATTCAACCATATAAATCTTGAATTATTTAGTTAAAGAACTTATTGAGGACCTTATTAAGTATGTTTCTCAGTTATTAGAGACTATAGTTATGAAGGAGTTTACATTTATGTGTTTCATCTTTTATGCAGACGAAGGAACTTTTAGCAGAGTTGGCTATCGTTGAAGGAGAAATTTCTCGACTTGAAGACCAAATCAGACAACTTAAACTAGGACTGCAACAGGAAGAACAAGCTACTAAGGAATCAAAGGCTCGACAATGGCAACATGATGAAAACCTAAGCCATATGAACAGAGGTGTTCATCATGAGAGAAAAGGATATGAAACCAAGGCATTGCATTTCATAAGTAAAGCTATAAAGGGTGATTATGAACTTAATAATGAACTCAATTTAAATGAGAAAATGGAAAACTTGAGAAGTTTTTCTGATCAGAAAGAAAATTACTTCTATGAGGAGGTTAGACTTCAGTCTAAGGTTCCAAGGAAAGGCGGATTGTTAAGAACACCCTCACCCTTGCGAACTCTGAGACATCCATCAGCACCAAAGGTTTGACCCAAGTACTTTAGTTGATGCAGTTGAGTTTTATCATTTGGAAAAATTTCGCAACAGTTTCAATTATTTGTTAAAGATGAAACAATGAACAAAATAACTATATCATAGTGAGTAGGATTTAATAATTGCAATGCCTTAGTTCTCAAGTCTTTGATTAGCCAGATTGATTCTTCAGATTACTAATTTATATGTAGTGCATAACACCATATAGATAATGAAACTTACTAATTTGGATCTGGTGAATATGACCAATTAATGGTGTTTTTCCCTCCTGTTTCTTTCTCAGCTGAGAGAAGTTAAACCAGGCATTTCTTCAGATCATCTCCCACCAAAACCTGTACCAATTCCAACACAATTAGAAGAGAACAACCAGATTTGGCAACCAAACAAGCTCTCAGAGGAAATTTTGAAGTGTCTCAACCTCATTTATGTTAGGCTGCTTAGAACAACCAGAACAATGGAATTGGAGAAATCAGGCCCCATTTCCAGGTCTTTGCACTCTTCTGTTGTAACCTCAAGGAGCTTCAGGGATGATACCAGCCTAACCTCCAAGTCAAGCCTTCTGTTACAGAAGGAATCAAGGCAACAAGACCCTTATGGTATCTTCAATGTGGAAGACTCTATTCCTAGGGATATTGGCCCTTACAAGAACTTGGTTGTTTTTACCTCAAATTCTATGGACCCAAGATCTATTTCAGCATCGAACTCTATTCCTTTACTAAAAAAGTTGAGGTATGTGAAATTATATCTTGAATAGAGCGTGTGGTCTATTTCGCAATTCGATCATATTTTGTTTTGATCGTCCTGACTTCTTTCTGTGCAGGGTATTGCTGAACAATCTCCTGGTTGTGAATTTGGGGTCCTTGGCATACCAGCAGAAGTTAGCATTCTGGATCAACATGTACAATGCTTGTATCATGAATGTATATATACTTCTTTTTAACTTTCATTTAGAGATTTTGGCTAGCCTAAAGTGTGCCTAACCAAATTTTGGAGTGGTTGTCACTCTCAAACAAAGTTTGGCACACATGCATCAGGATGGTAATGCAGTTTATTAATCCATGAATACTGCTGAAGCTCTAATAGTGTATATACTTAACCATTTCTTCAGGGCTTTCTCGAATTTGGTGCGCATCCTTCCGCAGACAAATTACTTACATTACTGAACAAGGTAAGTCCAAACGTTTACTGAAATCCGATCCAATCAAGTTCCTATACATGACACAAGCCTTTGCTTGGAAAAGATTTTACATATTGGGTCCAATATAATTTATATACTGAAAATGTTTCTTTAACTTGCTGATATTATTTAAGTGCCATAATCTGTGCGCTTACTACCAAGAAGGGAATAAGTAGGAGTATGAGAACTTCTATCCTTCTAACAAATTATTAATGGTTTGATTCAGGCAACACTGAACATAGGAGGTAAGATTTTAAATGCTCAATCTATTGAGCATCATATACTGAGGAAACCAGCACCTTCAATTTCGATGAAAGAGGTAAGTACATATGACTGGTCTTATGACTCATATATAAGGATCAGCAGTCTGATTTCCTATTATGCCATTTTTTTTATAGGCTTTCCAGAAGGGTGAGAATGATGATGAGGCCACTGTTCGCCAACTCTATGGTCTTGAGTCCATGGATCCTAATGTCACATTTGCTCTGTGTTGTGGAACTCGTTCTTCTCCAGCAGTAAGTAACCGATATAGCATTATAGATGTTCTGTTACATAGCATGCCATGTTTCAATGCTCCTTTTTTTCTTTTCTTTTTTTTGATGAAATGTTCCTCATCTAATATTCAGGTGAAGATATACACAGCTGATAGTGTTGTAGCAGAGTTGGAGAAATCAAAGTTGGAGTACTTGCAAGCATCAATTGTAGTGACCAGCACAAAGAAAATTGGATTCCCGGAACTGTTGCTCGGAAACATGCTTGATTTTGCTGTAGATGTGGACTCACTAGTTCAGTGGGCGTGCCACCAGTTACCTACGTCTGGGTCTTTGAGAAAATCAATGGTGGATTGCTTCAGGGGCCATAATGGCGGGAAGATTTCTACAACCGTTGAGAAAATGCCATATGATTTTGAGTTTCATTATCTATTGGCCATGTGATGAAGTCTATTCTTGATGTGGTCTTAACCATAAAGGATGAAAGTGTGCATATGAATAAAGAGGAATTGGATTATATATGATAATACAAGTTGTTTATTGGATTAGACAAAAAACCAAGGGAACCTTGTTGGAGTAGAAAATGTCAAGTTGTTCATGACAATTGTAACCTGCAAGATGAGAATCTCTAATTTTACTAAGAGGTTTTATTATTTACCCTATAGATCTTTGGTTTGATTGTCATACTCATACACAAAAAAATCCTTGTTAAGAGTAATTTTAATTGATGTTTGACATTTTCCTCTTTCTCATGTCATTTCTATTTTTCCACTTTTGTATAATGGACTTTTAAGAAAAATGAGGCCTGCTTCAGGTTGAGACCCTTGGGGCGGCTCTGTACTAGACCAAAACTCGTTGATTTCTGTCTTTCCAAACTCCCCAAATGAGCATCAAACAACAAATCAAAATCCTCCTCTGAGATACAAGACTTACAATGACACAACCAATCAAGCAATGAACTCGGGGGAGCTGCTACTGCGGCCAGCAAAGAAGGGAACAATTCGAACAAATCCCTTACGAACCCACAATCCATACTGATATGAATTATGGATTCCTCTGCATCGTTACAAAAGTAGCAGCCCCCCTCCAAATTAGCCCTGCGTTCTCTAAGCTGCGTTACAGCGGGTAGGATGGAACCTTCCAAATATAAACTTTTATTTTACTTGAAACCTTAGCTGCCCAGATCCTTTTCACCATACAATGCTTGTTCTTTTTTATAAGTCGAGTTGTAATATGCAAAAAAATTTATCAACCATGTGATTATTTGAATCTAATAATGGTAGGAGTAGATTTTGCAAAGCTCCCTCATAGTCATGTGCACCTTCACCATACAAAACAAAATGACTCATCTACATAATTATATACATTTGTCTGAAAACAAAATCTTCGTCCTTCCGATTCTCATCACTATTTTTTATTAGTAGCAGCCTTGATCCCTATAAACAATATCCATAATTCCCAACTGCTGTCATTGTCAAATCAGAGTATCATTGTTTATGTTCAATAATGAGTTATGTCACTCTCATTTTTTTGGAACCTTAATAATCAAATAATTACAAAAATACAAAAAAAAAAAAAATTTAAATTAAAATTCCCCTTCGATCATCTCGGACCCAGCGAGATCGAAATTCCGGTGGGCATTCTCAAATTCTCCGCCCAAGTCCGGGAATCCAAGTAAAACTTGGAGATCTTCCCCGCCACGCGTCCCATGCTGGGTCGCTTATCTGGCTCCACGTGTACGCACTCCAGCGCCAGACGTGTCAGCTTCTCGGCCACATCGACGGGAAACGAGTCCTTCAGCCTGCTATCCACCCACGTCCTCAAACCGCCGCTGTCGACGGCGGCTTGAGCGGAGTCGACGACGGAGGTTCTGATAAAATCACCGCGGGTTTTATCGAACTTGTACTTGAACGGCTCCTGGCTCGACAACAGCTCCAGAATTACGACCCCGAATGCGTACACGTCGGACTTTTGGGTGGCGACGCCGGTGGTCTGAAACTCCGGCGACATGTACCCTCTCTCTCCTTCGAATTGGGCTTTTCCGCTGTCGGATCGTCCCAGTTTCGACTTCGGGCTCCGACCCATTTCTTCACCCACCTCAATGATCTCACCCGAAACTGCGGATTTGGGCTTGGAATCCATCTGGGTATGGAAATCGGTCTCGCCGCACAACTGGGCAGTCCCGAAATGGCATATCCTGCCATTGCAATTAGGCTCCGTCACCAAAAAGCTGCTGCTCTTGATGCGGTTGTGGACTATGGTGACATTGAGGCCTGTATTGTTGTGAACGTAATCGAGGCCCTGAGCGAGGTCGGCGGCGACCTGCATTCTTGACGCCCACGTCGACAGCACGGTGAAATTGGGGTTGATCTTGTTTCTCAGACACGCGGCGAGGCTGGCGCAGTTGCTTACGAATTCGTAGACCAAGAAGATGTTGTCGCCGGAGACGGAGGCGCCGAGGAGCTTGACGATGGAGGTGTGGTGGCTGCGGCAGAGCATGGAGAGCCGGTTCTTGAGTTCTTGGGTTTCGAGCCTGCGGCGGAACTTGCGCTGGAAAACGACGGCGTCTCTGCCGCGGAGGGTGCAGCGCCAGGAGGGGGTGGAGGAGGTGGAGCTGAAGCGCTTGGCGAGGAAGTTGTTGGTGGCGGCGTGGATTTCGGAGAGGTCGTAGAGGTTAGGGTTTTCGGGGAGGGAGAGGCGGAAGCCGGTGAGGGAGGTTTGGCTGGAGGTGGAGGTGGTGGAGGAGAGCTTGTAGCTTGTGTTTGAGCTGGAGGTGGAGGGCTCGGAGGAGGAGGAGGAGGTGGTGGGGAAGGTGGGTCGGGTTTGGGTTCGGGTTCGGGTCTGGGTCCGGGCGGATTCGGACAATTGGGTTGTGGGTCGAGGGGAGGAGGTGGGCTGGGCGGCGTCGACGGCCATTTTGGTTTTGCACATATGGGTGGCTGGTGGCACCGACAATATATGGCTTGGGTGGTTTTTATTGTGGGGAGATTGCTGAAGAGGCATTTAATGTTTTCAAAGATGTTTTCTTGTTGCTGCTGCGGCGGGTCTCTGACTTAGGCCGGCGGCGGCGGCGGCGGCGGCGGCGTATTTTAGTAAGCTGCAATGGGAATCGGAGTTGCACTGAAGTGGTGATCAAGTGTTTTGTTTTTTTTGGACTTCTAGGGCTTCACGGCTTCCCCGTCGCCTCTGACATGGTAAAGCAAAAGAATCTTTCTTTCTTCCTTTTTACCTGTATTTCCAATTTGGGTAGTGAATTTTATTTGACTGCTCATTGTTTTGCATCATCGACATTGCTGGTGGGGTGAAAGGGAGAGAGTTGGGTCACCTATGTTGTTTGACTTTTCAATATGTAACTAGGATAATAAATGAGGGTGCGTACGTTTTGCGTAAAATAATCTCATAACGTTATACAATGTCTGTTTTTCTCATTAAGTGATAGATGAGCTTGACTAAAGTTTCAGTATTTCTTTGCGTGGTGAAAATTAAGACGGACAATTACGTTTGTATTGATTTCTGTTAGAATGTAACGGAAAATTCGGTGCATCATTATATTCATCAACATGAAATATACACAAACAATAGACACGTGTTTTGAATGTTTTGGGTTCAAAGGCACAGAGAGAAGACTATTCAATAACACCAAGTCCATATACGTTTAAGGATCTGGTCATTTTTAAATATCATTAATGGAAGACAATGACACATGAAGCTTGTTGTTTTCTTTGCTTCTGTTTTGGTTCACCATTTCAATATTTATTTCGTAAGACTAAATTTCATTTACACTCTTAATTATTTTTGCTTCCGATTTAGTTTTACAAAACAATGGAACACTTTAACCCTGGGTCGTTGGCTGTGGTCCCATAATCAAAACTTTGTTATTCTTGGCTTTGGTGTCGGTGAAGCTGGCCTTCTGGGTATGTAAAGGCAGGAGCAATCACATCTAAACCAACTGGCAGATTCTTTCTGACAACCTGAAATTCTCTTGCATAATCGTTGTATTCTTGTGCATATCTGTTTTTTTTTTTTTTTTTTTTTTTTGTGGATGTCTTAAGTTCAGTTCGACAAAGGATAATCAAATTCATGCTTTATAATTTGTAATCCACACTCCATCTTTTATTCAAGGCCGGTCTTAAGTTTTTCAAGGCCCTGGGCGAAAAATATATATATACATCAATAAAATGAAATGAAAAAAAGAAGTCTTCAATAATTGAGATCTCTAAAGAGAAGCCAAACATTAGTCTACTAAACTTTAAATGTAAATACTTGAGCATAGAACAATAAAACGTGGAATCAACTTTGCTCCTTGTTTTTCCTTTTCTGCTCGAGATCGACTTGGAACTCCAACTTCCAATTGCACCTAATATTGAAAATTGAAAACAAATTAGCAATCAATAGAACCCAGAAATCAAGTAACCCAAAATCAAAACTGAAAAACACCTAATACGTATTTTGATTTGTACCTCAGCCTACATTGATGGAAACCTGAATAATTCGTATGAACACCGTAGAAGAACATAAGCATAGAGAGGAGAAAGAGTGGTGATGATAAATGATGAGAAGAAATTGAATGATTGAACAACCATTGAAACCAATTTAAAAAAAATTTGCTTGATTTCAAGGTTTGGGAGAGAGTAAGAGACGCTGGAATAATGGCGTCGTGCGTACAATTGGAAAAAGAAAGAAGAAAAGATGTTGGAATAATTGCGTCTAGAAATCTGTAATTTTTTTTTTTAACGTTCCTTACTTATTTATATATATATATATATATATATATATATATTAAATCTTATTTTAAAAATCTGGTGCCCTTCTCTTTGTTGTGCCCTGTGCAGTCGCCAATGCTGCCCAGCAGCAAGGCCGGCCTTGCTTTTATTCTTTGGTCAAAATTCTTATAAAAAGATAAAATTTAAGTTACAAAAAAATAAAACATGAAGTATGAATTGTAAAATAAGGAGTACGTGTAGACTTCACTCCTATAAAAAAAATATTTATATTTATTTTTAAATCCAGAAATACAACATCTTTGTCGGGGGCAAGGTTTGTAACCTGTGTGTTCAAGCTGACCTGTGTTTATATTTCAACGGAAATGCGTCATAGCATGCTTGTTGCACCTTGTTTCAGATTAGTCAACTACATAATGACATCACAATTGTATTAGAAGGTGTCATATCTAATATACCCAAGTCCCCAGCCTTGTGTTTCAACCACACAAGATTTGCTGCTTTGAAAAGAAGCAGAGAAAGTCTCAGTGGGCATGCATACAGCTACGCCTAACACAATCGAGTTGAGATTTCGTCGGTGACGGAAGTCAACCCATTTTGTGGCTGTAGATCATGAGAAGATGATATTGAAAACAACATATTCGCTGACTTTCTAGCGATTTTTCTGAAAGAGGTTTTTCAATAGCTCCACTAAGGTCGTTGGGGTTTTGTTTAAGAAGAGGTTGTTGAAAGAGGCAAATAGTTCCCTTGGTACTTTGGCAGCACCGAAAGAGACCCATAATGTATATATCTTTCCCATCCAAAACTAGCTCAAGTCTGTCGGCTATCACTTGTCAACAAATTGTCCAAAGCTTTGGTCTTTGGATATGGACTCGATCACTAACCCAGTTAGCCAACCCAGCCAAACCTGCTGGATTTGTATCTTGACAGTTCGCCGCTCCATTTTATTTTCATTATCGTTGGACAATACTATTTTGACCCAAAATTGTTGCATGACTCCTTAATTTTGGTCTTTAAGTTCCCTTTGATCGTGATTTTTTTTTTTTTTTAAAGAATAAGGGATTAGGCGATATTAGCTCCTTAGAGGCAGACGATGTAGGGAGGGAACTTGTCCCACCCTCAAACCCGAAGGCGAAGGGTCTGTCCCACTCTAGGAACCCACCGCTCGTCCCCCTATTCAATTTATTAATAATAAAGAGAAAAAATACAAAGTCCAAATAAAGAAGAAAAAAGTCAACGAAAGAGGAGAGAAGGGGAACTTCCCCCTCATGTACAATTCTAAAAGAAAGAGAGCCATGAAATTAAAAGGCTAGCACCCAAAATATGCCAAATTTTCCCTTGCAACTTCATGCAGTTGATCATGTAGCTAACTTTGCGCACAACTTCCTAGAAATATAAGCCTCTGACAAGGCGTGAGCAATAATAACAAACCAACAGGATCATCTCGGCAACCATAATAACTTCCTTCATCATGCCACTTGCAGGCATTAAATAAGCAACCATTTATCAAATGAAAAACGATAATTTGGGAGTCCCAAAAAATCAGCTTGCAAGTGCCTGTGAAGCTCAGCAAGAGGGCTAGCATACCAAGTAAACGAGTCACTTGAAACACCTAAATTTGTCATTTTGTCCACTGCTGCATTCCCTTCTCTGAAAATATGAGTGCTACAAAATTGCATGTGTTGAATTTTCTTCAAGCAGTTTTGACATCTCACTCTCAAGTCCCATGGAGGAGAGAAAGACTTGGAGGAAATAGACGCTATCACACTAATAGAATCGCTTTCCAACCACAGAGCAAGCCAACCTCTAGTGAAAGCAACTTCAATAGCCACAATAACCGCATAAAGTTCAGCATAAAAAGATGAATTGCAACTTAGAGATTGGCAAAAACTCCCTAAAAAAACCCCAGATGCTCACGCCTTCGCGGCAACCCCGAGCTTCCCGCTCATGCCTTCCCGGCAACTCTAGAGTTTTCCGCTCATGCCTTCCCGACAACTCCCGAGCTTCCCGCTCATGCCTTCCCGGCAACCCTCGAGCTTCCCGCTCACACCTTCCCGGCACCCCCGAGCTTCCCGCTCATGCCTTCCCGGCACCCCCGAGCTTTCCGCTCACGCCTTCCCGGCACCCCCAAGCATTCCGCTCACGCCTTCCCGGCACACCCGAGCTTCTCGCTCACGCCTTTCCGGCACCCCCGAGCTTTCACGCTCTTGCCTTCCGGCATTCCCAAGCTTTACACTCACATCCCCTTGACATAATACACATTAACGGAACATTGAATTCTTCTACCATTTGTCGCTTGCAACAAATCGAATTCTTTTCACGTTCCATTAATACGAGCGACAACCAAACAAACAAAAGCCTTCGCGTATTCATCGTTCACGAATTACAAACGCTTGCCTTCATGGCACTCATGCAACTTACACCGAATGTAACCTCGTCAACTCGACCTCTTTCGTTCTCTTGCAAGCACCACGCGCATCGTATGCAATTCATATGCTTATTCGTGATATGTTCACACAACCATATGCGTTCTCTAATTTATACGCCATAATCGATCGTGTAGGGCGCCATTCACATGTATACATCAATATGTATCATGCACCTCGTACATTCATATATGCCAATGCATATCAATGCAACTCACATACGTTGCTCAATACAACAAGCATTCTCCATATGCGTGTTTTTGTATTTGTTGTGTAGGTTAACGAGTCCCTTCTTACTTACAGAGTTCGGGGACTTGTAGGGGCTCTGTGCCGCTCGGTTGCTTATGCTTGATGACTTCATGATTATAACTCCCCAACCAAGAAACTCCTCTTACTTGGGGACTTCGGGGACTTGTAGATACCTCTACTAGCAAGGCTATTTTCTATGTCACTAAGCATAAGCAACACCCTCTTAGGGGGGCCCACAAGCCGTGGTGGGACCTAACCGCGACATGCATCCCGTAGCCCGATGTTCAAGCTACGCCACGGTAGTCGGAAGCGGTCAATACCTAGCCGGGAAGCCACCTTCCCGGCCTTGCCAAGTTGCCTCCATAATAGGCCTTTCTACACTAGAATAGTGGTTTTGGCATCCCATATTGGAAAACATGTAAAGGAAGGAGCTTCCCTCCTCTATATAAGGAGACTCTTTCCCACTTACTCAACATCCCATTACAACATCCTGTAATCATGTTGGGCCGTAAGGCCCAAACACATATAGTGCAATATTGAAGTGGACGTAGTTTCCCGCTAAGGCGGGAAATGTACCACTATACATCTTGTCTTCTCTCTCTTACTCTCTCTTTCTTTTATGTTAATTAGACCCCCTCGGTCATCAACATTAACAGAGAGTATGTCTCCTCATAGTCAATTCCAGGGCGTTGTGAGAAACCTTGCGCCACAAGGTGAGCCTTGTACCTCAGAACTTCATTCTTCTCATTACACTTTCTGACAAATACCCATTTATGTACTATAGGCTTTACACTTGGTAGGGTTAACACTACGGACCAAATACATGTCTCTTTGCCAGAGAATCTACTTCTGCCTGGATTGCTTCTTTCCATTTAGACTAATCTGCTCTTTGTTAACATTCTGCAACAGAGCGTGGTTCGATATCATTGTGCTATATGATTTCTTGAGCAACAGTGTTTGCAAATACATCATCAATGTGTATGGAAGATCTTTCCATCAACTCATACACACTCTCATAATCCATTGAGATTTCTTTGTTCTCTGGAATCATTTCAAACATCGGAGCGTCCTCCAGTATTGATTCATGGACATAACTATAATCAGAGACAATCTCATGAGAGGGATTCTCTATATTGATGATTAATGGATCGGTTTATGCCTTACTCGCCCTCTTCTTCCTTGGGTGAGTGTCAGTCAAACCGAGTGGCCTCCCTCTCTTCCTTTGGGGAGCCACAGCCTCAACCAAACCTCCACTAAGTGTGATTGCAGCGCCTTTATTTGCGGCGCCGTGCCCCTTGTTGGGGACTTCTAACCTTGCAGACACATTTGCAATTGGTATATGTGATCTCGTCACTTTTGCGATATTAGTAAATGCATCAGGCATCGAATCTACTACGTTCTAAAGATCAATTATTCTTTTCACTTCACTTTCATATTGTGAAGTGCAGGGATCAAAATGAGACAGAGTGGGGACAAACCACGACAATTCCTGTCGTTCCCTTGGAAAATCCTTTTTCCTATCTCCCCCTAATGATGGGAAGACTGTCTCATCAAAGTGACAATCCGCAAATCTAGCAGTAAAGAGATCGCCTGTCAAGGGTTCCAAATAGAGGATAATTGTTGGAGATTCATATCCAACATAAATACTTAATCGTCTCTGAGGACAAATTTTGGTGCGCTGTGGAGGCGCAATAGGCACATATACTGTGCAACCAAATATGCGTAAGTGTGAAATATCAAGCTCATATCCAATTACCAACTGGTACGCAGAAAATGGTTGGCTAGCAGTGGGTCTGAAACGAATAAGTAAAGCTACATGCAATATTGCATAACCCCAGGCAGATATAGGCAGGTTGGTGCGCAGAACCAGTGCCCTAGCCACCATCTGTAGCCTTTTAATGGTTGCTTCTGCGAGACCATTTTGTGTATGCACATGGGGTACATGATGCTCTACATCGATCCCAATAGACATGTAATAATCATCAAATGCGTTTGATGCAAACTCTCCAGCGTTATCAAACCTTATAGACTTGATAGGGTGATCAGGGTGGTGAGCTCTTAAACGTATAATGTGCTAGAAGTTTTGCAAATGCAGCATTTCTTGTGGACAATAATGCGACATGTGACCAGCATGTCGAAGCATCCACCAAAACCATAAAGTACTTGAATGGTCCGCATTCTAGATGGATAGGTCCACAGATATCTCCTTGCATCTTTTGTAAGAATGAAATGTTTTGTTTTGTATCTTTAACATAGGAAGGTCTCGATTCTGTTTTTGCTAAAGAGCAGGCTTTGCAAAACGAGTGATGTGCTTTTTGAAATAGTCAATGAGGCATAATGGGAGGGAGGTAGTGCTTCTGGTACTTCAGAAGGCAATGGTTGCATTTGAGCAGTACTAGGACCGACACCTCACAATGTGGCTGATTTTTGTCCCATTATATTTTTCACTTTAAAGAAGGGATGTCCATTTGAGTTCTTTAAAATACGGATCATCATGTCACGACCAGGGTGCCCTAGGCAGTCATGCCAAAGCCTGTATGAGTCAGTGTCCCACATTTCATTGTTGGTGACAGCATATGATTCAATGATCCTAATAGTAGTGAGGTATAGTCCACTAGATTGACTCATTAGTTTCTCTAAAATGCGTTTCCTTCCACATTCATTAGAGGTAATATAAAGGTATTTGGTTCCATTCTCACAGTGGATTTCTATATGATAACCGTTGGCACGAATATCTTTGAAACTTAACAAGGTTCGATTAGCTCTTGGTGCATATAGAGCGTCTGTGACTTTAAATATTGTGCCGTTAGGCAGCAAAAATTTGGCAATTCCTCGCCCTTTTATTACTTGTGATGATCCAATCATCATAGTCATAGAGGAATTATAGGCTATTAATTCAATGAATATTTGCCTATTCCTTAATATGGTGTGGGTAGTCCCACTATCAACTAAGCACTCAAGTTCTCCTCGATTCATTCCTACAAGTAAATGGAAGGTATTATTAAATAATTTAAAAAATATATCTCATATTTTTTAGAGTATTTTGATTTAAGTAGAAGGATAATCTTTTCATTCTAATAATTTTTCTTGATTTTTTTTAGATGTATTGATGTACATCTTTATAGTGCTATTTCGAACCATGTATATGTGTGTAGTAAATAAAATCGAATAAATTCAATGCTTCATAATAAAATCTGAAATTTATTAATAAGCCAACGATAATCAAATCAAGGTCTTGTTCAGAAATCTAATTCATCAAACCATTATTTAAATAAACTTTATGACCAAGCAATGGTCTAATTAAAAAAAAAAAAGAGGCATTATGCATTCACAACTGTCTTTGGAAAATAAAGTAAATAAATAAAGCAGATCAGTCATAATCTGGAGCATCCATTGACTGAGCAAGTTCCTTATTGTCATTGAAGTCTGCAATTGTGAGGTTGACGTATGGGTCACGGCCTCCTTCTTCCATATAGTGAGCCTCTTGTTCTTTAGACTCCCTATACCTCTTGTAAGTGGCTGCTACTCTGTTGCTTGCTTGGTAGTTCTTGTACCAATGCCCAATAACTCCACACCTATAGCATGGTTCATTGCCAACTTTTTCCTTTTTGACTGAAGGGTTCTTAAATGCCTTTTGCACCTTGTTTCCATGACCACTAGGGCCAGCACCACCATCTCTGCGCCATACGTTGGGAGGGCCTCCACGGCCCATACCACGATGCCCATGTCCCTTTCCACGTGGTGCATTGTTTCCATGTGGGTAGGGATCAACACGTCCAACCCCCTTTGCATTGGGGTTCTTTCCACCTTGCACTTTGTCATAATTAACCTTGGGAATTTTCTTTGTCCCAACGGGCTTGACATTGTTGTACAAAAGAACCTCATTATGCCTCTCAGCCACTTGCAGTAGGTTGATCAGCTCATTGAAGGTTGTGATTCTTTTCTTGTCATACTCCAGCCTATACTGGTTCGCTAGTATAAGTGTTGAAGTAGGAAAAGTACAAAGAGTCTTCTGGATCATATCATCTTCTGTGAGTTCCTTTCCACAGAAATTGAGACCTGCCTTTAGGCGCAACATGTCCTTGTTGAAGTCATTGACCCTTTTGTAGTCAAGCAAGCGGATTTCATTCCACTGAGCGGTCAGTTCTGGGAGCAAAGTGTCATGAATTTTCCCAAAACGTCCCTTAAGGGCATCCCACAGTTCTTTGGGTTTCTTCAACTGAAGGTACTCCCAACGTAGGCTAGGATCAATATGTCGCCTTGGAAACATTAAGGCACTTGCTTTCACCCTGTTAGACGATCCATCGTCTTTGGGGTCAGTGAGAGTTTGGATGGTGGCAGTATAGTTTTTTGCCACAAAGGCGGTTTCCACATCAGAAACCCAACGATGGTACTCAAGTCCTTCTGAGTCCAAAATGTCAAATTCAGGTCGAGTTGGATCATCCATCTACATAAACAAGAGAGAAGATATATAAATTACGCAGTCATAAAGACATCCACGTGAATTATTTTCCAATGATATGAATTAGATTTCAAGACCAAGATTCGTAATGGTCACATTTTTTCGATGCTATGTGAAAAATATTTTATCATGGTAATTATGTATTTATATTGTGCATGAATTTTCATTATTATGTATTTATATTGTGCATGAATTTTCATTATCAAGGCAAAACTCAATTTATATATAACATGTTGAATAAAACAATTATTAAAAAAACATGGTTTAGAATTCCACATTAAAAACAATTATAGAAGGTAGTAATATAAATTACAAGACATGCTCAAAATTTCACAAATAACATATAACAAAATATATGCTACACATAATAACAGCAATAATATAGCATGCTCAAATTTCTACGAATAATAAAACATAGATAAAATATCAAGGTATGCTAAAAGGATCAATATTATCTAACCGTACATGTTCAAAAGTTCTAACTGTAAATAATTAAATTTACCGGAGTATGAAATTAAATAAATAAAAGAGAACATACTTGGTTTCGAGAAAACAAAACGATCCTAGCGCACGCACGTGTTGATGCAGGAGTGCGTAGCGATGTTTTTTTGGGCTTCTGCTGGGCCTGCTGATTTGGTGGGCTGAGAAGCTGCGTTGCTTGGATGCTGGTGTCACGTCCATGATTTTTAACACAAATAAAAATCGATATATAAACATCTCACCTGTTTCAATCACGTACCAATGCAACAACAATTCTGCAAAACTACAGCACTATGCCCAACTACCAAAGAGTCCAGAGTCCTGTCCTCACAGTATCTGATCGATATACCAACTATTGCAACACTCTTATGCAAAATTTAAAATGACATTTCATTTCAAACCAATCGATAAACTCAAGGTCTTGCCACAGTCAACTATTTGCAAAATCACAACAAGCATTCCAACTATCTCCGAACACAATAAGATGAGATTCAGCCTCGACCGAACTACTCATCAATTGTCACATGGTATTGCACATACAAACAAAGTTGTAAAAGACTCCTCTGTTACAACAATGAAAAATGCATCATGCAACATACCACATAAAACAGTATTTTACAAAAGGAAGCCACACGCAAAAGTCTAACTATAAACATCAGGCAAAGCCTGTCACAACACACAAAGGAATTAGGTTCTCCACTATCACACTTCGCCTTAGTAAGAAAAATCTTAAGGCTGATAAGACACCTCCATTCCTTACCCCTTGCTGAAATTAGCATCCACTCAGACATGCCCCAAAGGCTGTTGCCCCCGTTGATTCCCTTGTCCCCTACCCTGCTGCTGCGTACAATCCCTTGAGAAATGCCCTGTCTGGCCACATGTGAAGCATGCCAAGTTCTTCGGTTTTGTGCAAACCCTAGCAGTATGACCAATCTCCTTGCAATTGTAACATCTTAAAGGTGCTCCCTGCCCAACAGGTGCAGCCCTAGCAGGTGCAGCCGCTTCCCTAGCTGGTGCCTGCTGATGAGTCCAGCTCCTCTTCCAGAACCCACCCAGATCATATGTCCTTTCACTGCTCTCAGCAGTTGCCTTTCCCTTCCTTCGGGAGTCCCTCTAAGCCGACTCCTGCTCCTGGAAAGTCTGGTTCTCCTGCTCAATGGCCATAGCCTTAGCGAAAATGAGCTCCATCGTCTTCAATTCCGAAATAGCGACCTCGTGCCAGATCGAAGCATTCAGTCCCCACTGAAACTTTATAGCTAAACTCTCAGCATCCATTTGTCTTACAAACCGATACAACCTTGAGAACTCAGCCTCATAATCCCTCACACTCTTAGTCCCTTGGACTAACGAGATGAATTCCCTTTCCAACTGCTCCCTCACTGAAGGCGGAAAGTACTTCTTCCTGAACAATTCCACAAAACCATCCCAGGTCATGGTGGACACATCCATAACTCTCTGTGTGCCGCTCCACCATTCCCGTGCATCGCCTTGGAGCATAAAGGCCGCAATCTTTCTCTTCTCAATGTCGTCGCAAACGAGCATCTCGAAGTAGGTCCTCATGTTCTCGATCCATTGATCTGCCAACATGTGATCCGTACCTCCCTAAAATGGGACTCCTCCCAGCCTCAAAATCTCCTTTGCCAACTTAGACAAACGAGTGGGATCTACAACATCCACAACCTCCACAACAGGTGGAACATGCAGCTCAACATTCGAGGCCTCGACATCATTCTCAAACATCTCCTCAACAGGAGGAGGAATCCTGCCCCTACCTCAGGCTCTACCTCTGCCTCTGGGTCTACCTCGACCCTTAGCTTGGCCTCCCTGTGAATCCATCACCTAAGGAGCATAACTACCTATGATTAATACTTGAACAACTCCCAACCACAAGTATAAGTCAATGTTATGACTAAATCAACCACAACACTACATCAGAAGATACAATTCTATCCCCTATGTAAATAAGAGTACGTTAAATCTAAAAGGCCCCCACTCCTCAAAAGATTATAACTCCTAGAAGCTACTTTAAGCTCCTACACTTTGTTCACTGAGCCAACACTACCCTGAAGACTCACATTCCAATGGTCATTGCATAGCCAATGACTACATCAATACCGAAGAGTATACGATGGGGATTCGGTGCAGACAGGCCATCACTCAAGAAGTACTGATTGTCACCAAATATGCACCTTACGCTCTGATACCAAACTGTAACGCCCCTGATTTTTAACACAAATAAAAATCGATATATAATCCCATAATTATACACGTGTGATCGTTCAACCATCAATACCAAGTACCTGGAAACTTTTTCCCCTTAAACCACATACATATTGATGCCTTGAACCCATTATGTCAATATTGACCCACTCACAGAGTCATATATTACATAAGTTTACGAATTAAATTGTCAACAACAAAATAAAACGTAAATGCTCCTCAGAGTTTACTACACAACGGAAGTCCTTATCAACGGTAAAGTCACAAAAATGGCTTCCTACCGTAAAGCTGCAAAGGCACTACCTCAGCTTCAGCACCGATTATCCTACCCTGCAGGATTAACCCCTACACTGTTTGAATGGTGCACCGGGTTGTCACACAACAAACTCGGTAAGCTTTTGCAAGCCCGTATGAGTAACTCAAAACAGTCAACGCAACTCACACCAGAAATAAGGAAAACAACTCACGCTTTGATCTCTTAAAACACGAAATAAAGGAGAATAACTCACCCTTAATTTCCTTCCAAATCGAAATAAAAGAAAGCAACCTATGCCTTGGTTTCTTTTAAAACGAAACATAGAAAACAACACACTCCTTGGTTTCTATCAAATATAACATAGAAAACAACTCACACCTTGGATTCTATCAAACGTACCATAGAAAGCAACTCACACCTTGATTTCTATCAAATATAACATAGAAAACAACTTACACCTTGAATTCTATCAAACGTACCATAGAAAGCAACTCACACCTTGATTTCTATCAATTGTACCATAGAAAGTAGCTCACACCTTGATTTCTATCAAATATAACATAGAAAACAATTCATTCCTTGAATTCTATCAAATCGTTAATAAGGAAAACAACTTGCACCTTGTCCCATTGAAAACCGTTAATAAGGAAGCAACTCACACCTTGTTCCCTAAAAACACGTAATCTCATGAGTTAGATATAACCAATTCCCGTTACCCTATGAATCACAATTGTGGCAGACAGACTAGAGCTCTAATTGAAAGTAACCACTCGTTTGGCCAAAGACGTGATTACCTGATATTCTGTCCAAGGTCATAGACCTTCATTCCTCTAACTTTTCAGTCCCTTGGAATAAAACATTAAAGGAGTCGCACTGGACCCAAAATGTTACACCTCAACGCTTTTCAAAACAATCGAAATCAACATTTCCATAATAATTTGTTTTCCAAAAAACCACAACACAAAACAATAAAAAGCATCATTCATGCATATTCTTTTCATACACAAATCTCAATGCCTTTCAAAACAAATCGAATCAACAATTCCACAACCATTTGTTTTATGAAAAGCCACAACCCAAAACAATAAAAAGCATCATTCATGCATATTGTTTTTAAAAATCCACAAACCCACCAAAACATATATATTTCACGTATATATATATATATATATATATATATATATATATATATATATAAATATATATATATTCATCCGCTCAGGAATGCCTACTAATACCAACTATAGTTTGCAGTTAAATCAATAACTCTCAAAATGATAAAGGTAATTCCATTCGTAAATGAACCTTGTGAGATTACTCACCTCGAAATTCCAGCTGCTCTTCACACCACTAGACTACTCACAGAACGCACTCTGTCAAGCACCTAAGGAAATTACAGCCTTGATTCAGTCAATGGAACACAAGGAATAACGTTCGAAACCCTAAATCGAACCAAAATTCCCAAAGTGACGCCAATTGAGGCGAAACCACATTCGAGACCACCTAATGTCTCCGGAATACTTCTACGATCGATATGTCAAAACCACAAGTCGATCGAACGCTCAAATCCTCACGGATCGAATAAATCAACCGGTATGAAACCGTAAAAATCCTAACAAATTCATACGAACTCCAAAAATTGCCTATTATATACCGAAACGCTCGTATCGACAAGTAGAAGATATATAATACCAGTGACAGGCCTTTACATGGCCGGAACGCCGCCACAGGCGGTGGCGCACCGCCGCCGGCCAAAACTCAATATTTCACAAAACTTCCAACATCAAAGATGTTCATCTTAGCATGCTTATCCATTTTCATAACTAGCACGAAGTCAAAATTGAAGCGTAAAGGGTCGAAAACTACCTCGCAAGCCATGGATTACTGTTCAATCCGAGTTGAACCAAGTTTCACGTGAATTGATCCAAACAACCACCACAGATCGATCCAGGAGGCTGCTGCGAGCTTCCCAAGCCTGGTTTGAAGCTTCGCCGACTTCGGAGATTGGAGAACCGATCGGGTCCGATTTCCTCAAACTTTGCCGCCTTCTAGCGCCGCCACCATCGAGAATCGCCGCTAGAGGATGCCAGAGGGGCGACCAGAACAAGGACGCGATCTAATCTGGAGAGTTTCACCGCCGGAGTTCGCCGGAAAAGTCGGGTCGGGGCGGCCGGGTCCGGGTCGGGTTAGACCGATATCTTCGATACTGAAGGTGCAGCCGAGAGAGAAGAAATGCTTTCCTGAAAAGGAAATGAAATTATGAAGATATTTTCAGAAATTCCCTATTTATACTAAAACGGAAACTTTTTCTGAAAGCCATAACTTCCTCATACGAACTCCGATTGACGCGTTCCGCATGTCCACGAACTCGTATCGACGCGCTCTACAACTTTCGTAAAGGAAGTGTTTCGCGCTCTAATTTGTGGTTATTGGACAGTTTCGTGGCTCGTGGATGGAGCGGAAGTGTTTCAGACAAATTTTTATTCGAAAAGTGTGGATTAGGGGGCTTGAGCTAATGAGCCGATGCAGATCCGGTGGGTTTTGTGCTCTGAGCGAGGCCGTGCGACTTGGCTTGACGAGGAAAGACACGGCGCGGCTCGGCTTGACAGATCTGGGTTTTTTTCTAGTTTTGTTTTCTTCTGGTGTCAACGGGAAAAAGAAAAAAAATCTTGGGTTTTTTTCTCTTTTTTTCTTGGCTATTGGCTCTGAGCGTGCTGATAATGTGTAAAAGTAAAATGGGAAATTAGTCTACTCATTTCATTAAATAGTCCTTTTATATAGGGTGAGGATTACAATGCTAATAGCAATTACAATAATGACAATAACAGATGATTGAGCTATAACCGCTGATTCCCTAATTCCCTCTTCGTCAGTTACTTTGATGAAGACACATAACGTGTTTTTTCTTTAACATTTTAAGCATTAGTAAACTTTTATTAAAAAAAAAAAATTAGCCCATCCTATTTTAAAATCCTAACTCTGCCATTGATTTCAGTATAATTTTCCCTGAGAGTAATCTTGATTTGATTGCTAATATGTTTATAACTTTCTGTCATTTTGGATTGCTGATGGGGTGTTAGACAATGGAATCATTCACCATGTACATTTTTCTTGTCAGCAGGCAATTTACTAGGATAGAAAGTGAAAGGGGCGAGATTGGATCCTTCAACCTTCAACCTTCAACCTTCAACCTTCAACTGTAGAAGGATTGTAGTGTACTTCAGAAGTGTGTGAGCAAAAGAAGTGTGAAAATAGTGCGAGTGAATTAAAATTACGTTATTGAGACAATGAGACATCTGGAATTGTAGAGTAACCTGAGAATATAGTTCTCTTTTCGAAAAGTAACCCATCAGTGTAACCAGCAGGCTAATTGAAAAAAAAAATTGAATATAGAATGTAAAGGCTGGTCTCTTGCATCATCATACCAAAATACATATCATGGAATTGGATCCTGTTACTAGACAATATGGGTGTTTTGAAAACTTTTTGTTGCACGTTAACAGAAAGATGGATACAGTTGATAGAAAACCGTGTAGGTTTGGCATGCTAGTGACGTTTCATCTCTAGATTAGGCATCACTTTCTTTATGGCAGCTTGCCCATCATGTTTTCTAGTAGTTAACTATTTAGAATTATAGATACGTCTCAGTCCATTTCTATATGAATTAGCATTATTAGCTCCTCAGATATTCCACCGGCCTATAAGCAAGGTGCACGAGCACTAGGGTTGGGATGAAGGATAGAGGCTGGTGTTTTGTCTCTAGGTAGCTAGTAAGTCGGTAGCCGAAGTTTGGATGAACCAACTAATCTTTGGTTTACTGGTATTTCTGTTCACTTAACTGGAAGAGGTCATCGCTGATTGGCTCTTTAGTCTGAACACTCGGCTTAATTGTGTTTTTGAGTTTTAGCAAGACTAATGGCATTGGATCGTAAATCCATAAATTGAAATTCATATTATTATTCACTTCCTCGCATAATATATTCCTCATTGTTTTTTTGTGCACTTAAAGAATGTTTTTACTTCTTTACTCACTCATAATTTTACTCGAACTCATATTTTAAATTATGAGTAAAAAAGATTGTGCAACTAATTTTTTAGTAGTGGAGGGTTGTTGAAGCCCCAATTATAATTGTATGCAATGTTACGACATTTAATTAGTTTTTATTTATTCGATGGATGAGAACCTAAGCTCTATTTTTAACGTAGACTAACTTTATTAAGGAGAGTTTTACGGTGCTAGGGTTTTTTTCGCTCTGCTAGGGTTTCTTCGCATCTTCTTCTCTCGGCATCCTCCTCTCTTCCCCCATGGTTGATCATGTTACCGCTCGTCTGGCAGCAGCTTTGGCGATTTCTGAAGATGGTCGGACATCCTTTGGTCCGGCTGGTGCTGCTGCTATGTCTTCTCATCACTTCGCGGTGGGGAGACTTCTCACTGTCACGGCCAAGCGTCGGGCTGATCCCAAGGCTTTCTTGGGGACTATGACCTCCTTATAGGGGCTTGGAAATCGTCTCTCTGCACGTGCAGTCAAGGATCGGTTTGTTTTTCAATTTTCAAACCCAGAGGAACGTCTGAGGACGGTCGAGGGAGGACCGTGGTTTTTTGGAAAGTGGGCGCTGGCTATGGCTGAGTTCGATGGTTTGAAAGATCCGACGCAAGTGCCGATCTCTTCTTTTCCAGTGTGGGTGGAGATTATGGGTCTACCACCGGCCCTAGTTACTGAGGGCGCTGTGGCGCTCATTGGAGCTACTTTAGGGGAGATTGTGCATCTAGATAAGGCTGGTATTCGTAAGCGTACGGCGGCACGGGTTCGTATCCGCCACCTTCTGTCGTCTCCGGTGAAGCAGGTTTTCCCTCCATCCACTTTTGATTTCACCTCTGGGGCATCTGTAACGGTAAGGTTCTGTTATGAGAGACTCGTCGGGTTCTGTCGGGTCTGTGGTATGATGGAACACCAGCGGTCGGGTTGTGCTGGTCCTCCGGAAGCGCTGCAGGTCTCTGTCGGCGCCAACCCTAACCCTAGCTTGGTTAGGTCTGTTGCTCAGAGTCTTGCGGAGGTTTTGGCTCAATCCACAGTACCTAAACTCTTTACTTCCGTGGTTAAGTCGACCTCAGGTTTACTCCAGGGTTTCTCGGCGTCAGCTATAACGGCCCAACTGGCCTAAATCCCATCTCCGGTTCAGGGGGCTAGGGCGCCCATGTAAGTTGCTGTAGTTGTCCCATCTCTCAGTGGGAAGAAGAGAACGGCCTCTGCGGCCCTCATGCAATATTCTAAATGTAAGAAGACAGTTAAGGAGGTACCTCAGGTGGAGGCTATTGATCTGGGGTTTGAACCTGAATTGGCCCTAAAGAGCAAGAATGGGGTTATTTTAGTTTCCCCGGCAAAGATGGTTAAGTTGGGACGTCCTCCTGGGCGCAAGAATAATCCGAAACCCGTGGGTCTAAAACCTAAGAAGCTGATTTCCGAGGATCCAAAACCTCGGAGGAAGAGGAGTTTTAAGGCATTGGCATCTCCTTCCTCTGGTGAAGGCAGCTCGGGTCTGGGTGCAGGAACACCAACCCTTACCGGTAGGGAGGTTCACATGTCTTCTGGCAAAGGTTTTGAGTCTGAGGAATGCACTCCCATGGGTGCCCTCGAATAGGGGATGTCGAAGGGAACATGAATAAATTGGGATGGTCTTTTGTCTTTGGTCGGGGACCATCCAAGTAGTGTCGAACTTTGTTTCTACAGCACTTGAGCTTCATCTCATGGATTCATTATGTTTGATTAGTCTAGATTTGTCTTAGATTTTTCATTAACGATTCTTTTTGTCATTGCCCGGAGTCCGGGTGAGTCATCTCTTGTAATGTTTCCTACTTTACTTCAATGGACGGACACCCCCTACGTTAAAAAAAGCTCTATTTTTACAATGATGAATTCTTTATGTGTTTTCTTTGGTAGCCAACTTAAATTGCATGTCTGGGGTTCTATTGCTATGAATAATCATTGCATGTTCCTTGTAAGAAGGTTATATTGAGAGTTCTAAGTAGTAAATTGTCTATAAGGCAAGAGATTAGGTTGTTAGATGAATTGAGACGTATCATACTCATGATGTCTAGTGGTGTCTTGTTTTTCTCTTATTCTTAATGATTTTTTTTTTTTTGTGTGTTAAATCTAGAGTTGCATCAACCTAGGTTGCATTTTAGAAAATAAGCTAGGTGTAAGGCGTCTCTCATCTGGCATACAAGTAAGGACAAGCAATAGGTTAATTCAGACGTTGGGTTAACTTGAGCATCTTCATCCATATATAAGTAAGGCTAGGTTAAACATGGTTTGTGTACATGATTGATTGGTGGTGGATACTGTACATACCAACACATACTTGGGTTTGCCACAGGTTTCATACCACTACCAGACCCCGCAGGACCACCCAAGTGCCAGGTTCAGTGCTTGGACCGATACCCAGCAGGCCAGGCAGTATCCAGAAGGAGCGGTACCTTAGGTGGCACAGGGCAATGCTTAGCCAGGTAGGGTCCCCCAAAATATGCACCAAAACTGCTATCAGAACTTGTAAACTGGGGGACTGCATCCCACATCAAAGAAATGGGAAACCTCTTTCCCTTGTTGAGAGTATATAAACCAGACTCAACCACCTTCATTAGGGTAATAACTTCTTGTCCCTTATTATTACTCTGTCAAATTACATACATAGCCTTACTTAAGCATCGGAGAGGTATAGACCAACCAGCTCAGTTTGTACCTCTGACGTTGTGTATTTCCTCTGACAGGATCCCGGAGTTATCTCTCTACCCGCCAGTGGGAACAACATTCTGCCAAGCTATACCGGAGAAACCAGCAGAAACATTGGCGCCGTCTGTGAGAATCCATATTTACATTCCCTGACTTCTGTTTCTCTATTGATTCTCAACTTAAGCAATTTCATTATTTGTTTTATTTACTTTAAATCGCTCTCATAATCTCAAATCAACTTTTAAACTCAAAAAGTATTACAATTAGTTCCATAAGTCCTCCGCGAGAGACCCTACTTCCCTATTCTACAATTGACATTGAAGTCAGTAGTAGGAAAATTATTGACATAAGAATAACTGATTAGTTTTTGGCTAAACGTCGCTGAGGAATTTTTAGTTCCAATTGCATGTTTTTCTTTCTTTTTGTTTTCAGTTTTCTTATCTTTTTTTTTTTTTTTTTCCTTTTGTGCATACTCGGAAAACCAATCAGGGCAAACTCATTTCTTTGGACACTGAGATAGAGTGCACTGCTAGGTCAAATAGAAAGCAAACTAAGGAAACTCGTTTGCCAACTGACGACGTAACGGCAGGGTCAACATCTTCTCAAGGAGAGGAGGACCGAGAACAGCAAGCACCACATAATTCACTGTTAGCCAAATAGCCACCCTCAAGTATAAGGGTACAAGTAATAGTATAGGGATTTAAGAAATGTTGTCGAACCCACGAGAATTGGATTCCTTTCACTAGCTAGGGTGTGAACCTAAGGAGAGTTAGAATATGCAAATGTACAATCACGAACCTAGAATCACAAGAAAATCTAACCTCATGGTGAGTATGTGCAAGATGGAGTAGTGATTTGATTTTGGTTTTTTTTTTTTTTTTAATATAGTTTTGAATTGGAAACAACTAGATGCTTAAATGTAAACTAATTACTCTAAACTAAACTAGTAATATAATTGATGAAGTTAGGGGTTGGATTGTCTACCACTAACCTCCCTTGCAATTATTGAAATTCAAATACAAGTGATGCTATTCTAAATTCCCAATTACCCTCTTTGCATCCGGATTAGACTACAAAGGCTTAAACTCCTTTAATGTTATCAATTCCAACCGGATAAGTCTAGAATTAACTACCTAAGAACAAAACTTATTACCAGTTAAATCTCAATTCATTGTTCCTAGATGCATAAAGGTTTGAGTTTAGATAATCATGCAAGCAAACAAATCCTAGATCTAGGTGATTTTAACTCACAACATTCACATGCACATAGAGGATGCTATCGTGCTATCAATGCTCAAGATTAACCACTCCCTAAATATTTTTTCATGAGATGACAAACACAAGATTCAAAGGAGGTAAGTTTGAATGAATGCATTCACTTCTTGAATTAGCATATGAAGATGAAAATCACAAATAACATCAAATGTAAATTAAAACATCAATTCACACAAGTTTGGTTAGGGCTTTCAACCCTAGCCCCAACAAAGTTACTCACTCATAGTCATACAAATTAGCATCAAATCTATAAAGTACATCAAGGTAAATTAAATAGTTATGGAAAGAATGAACTAGGTGAAGCTTGACAAATCAATTGCTAGGTCCTCCTTTGTTTTCGTCCTTCAATGCTTTTTGAATCCTCCTTGATGATAGAATGGATGGATGATGAACTTCTTTTGATGATAAATGAAATGGTGATAAAGATATGATGCTCCTTTAGCTAACTTTGAGTGTGGTAGTGATGGTGGTGATGGAGGTTGAGGAGTATGGATATTATGAGTTTGGATTTTGGGAGGTAGATATGGAGGTTTTGTGAAGGAGATAGAGATAGAAACAGGATGTAATGGGGTGGTATGGGTTGTTCTTGCTTGTAGGGGATGGGATGCTTAAATAGATGGAGAGAGGTGTGAAATCATCACTAGAAGCAAAAGGGAGCAGCTATAGACTTGTAAGAATCATGGAGGAAGAGTGTTTGAGTGGTAATAAATCCCAAAATCAAAGAAAAAAAGGTAAGGAGGGAGTGGTGTAGATTAGGGTAGGTAATGATGAGAAAAGATGGTGATTACACCCTAAAACATGGAAGATTTTTGGGTAAGGATGATGGTGGACTTTTGAATAATATGGAGAGTTCAGATGGTGTGGAAAAAGGAAAAATGGTTGGAGTTAAATTTGAACAAAAAAGTTTGGAATTTGGTTGTGATAGAATGATGATGAATGGATGTAGTGGAATAGGTACAATGTTACTCCTCCTCTTTGCTTCTCCATGAATATGGCCGGAAAACACATGGCACCACCGTGAGTGGTGGTGCTCCGCCATTTGTGGTGGTTCGCTGAAATTCAGAATTTTATTTTTTGCTCCACATTTGACCATTATTTTTCCTAACTCAAATTCTCCACTTCAAAGCTCAAAATGGATGTTTCCTTCACTCTTGCAATATTCCTAGATAAATAAGAAAATGACTTAGTGAAAGTTAAATAGATTTAAAACAAGTTAAATTCAATATTTAGGAAAATGCATATATATGTAAATTATGGTCTAACATTCACCAAACAACACATTTCCACATTCACCTGCGCATTCTGTGCATGACAATGAGGAAGAACAAGATCTTCCAAGGATTGAGATGGCTGAAGCAAAATCACTGAAGGACGTCTTTGTCCCAATAACTTCTAAATCCCCCTCATGCATTGACTATAACCGATAGGCAATCATGCCTTCTCCATCCCTATGCAATTGCTTAACTTTCTGCCTAAATATTCGGGCTTGTCATCTAAGGACCCTAATGTTCACATCAGGGAGTTCTTGGACATTTGCAAAGCGCATACTATCAATCATCTGCCTCCTGAAGGCCTCAAGTTACTCTTATTTCCCTTTTCTTTAAAGAATGATGTGAAACGTTGATTGTTTTCAATACTTGTAGGTATCATCACAAGCTGGGATGGAATGGTCAAGAAGTTTCTGAAACAGTTCTTCCCCACCCAACTGACAAGGAGGTTAAGGAAGAAGATTTAGAACTTCACTCAAAAGGATGGAGATCAGCTTTATGAGGCATGAGAGGAATTTTTGGAGTTACAGCGAAACTAACCCCATCATAAGTATAGTTTAGATGACTTAATACTAGTCTCGAAAAATTGGAGAAAAGACGTCGTCACCGCTAGGGGTAGGAAGAAACCCTAGCAAATAATTATTTTTTGACTTATTAATAGTTTTTGATTGACCATGCCAATTGATTTCAATACAAATCAATTAAAACCAAGATAATTCTCTCTTATGCTTTCTTCTATGGGAGTTTCTATTCATACCTCCAAAATTGGTATTTGGACCTCTCACTTTTTCCAAGTAATAGTTGACTTTGTCAACTCATGTCAAATTACCAATAATAACACAAATAAGGAAAAAAAAAAAAAAATCTCTTCTTATCTCTACGAACAGTAATAGTCTTCAACTTGGGAAAAATTTTAAAAATTTTCTCCTCCAATGTAAACCCTAAAGTATATATCGCAAATGTTCTTTAACGTTGAAGTCAAAAATTTTTGAATTTGACTTTGTCCTCGTAAAGTGATAGACTTCCTTGCTCACACAACTGATAATTTACAAGATCTATCACTGCGCTATAAAAAAAAATAAAAAATAAAAGGAGAGAAAATGGGAAATACAAAGACACCTCAGTTGATGAAGCCCTACTCATTTTGAATGCAATCAAACATGTGAACGAGCAGCGACAAAAAACAGTAGTACTCTAGCACATTTATATGACAAACGCAGCAATGGGTAGTTGTCCACAAGATCTTTCCGCACATCATCAGTGCAGAGCAATTTTATGTGGAACTATTTTATAGATATGATGAAAAATTCGACCCTCTGATATAAATCAATGGAAAATGCACTAGTCCCATGGTTGATTATTGTAATTTCCTCCACTATCCCATACATATCTAAAACAAAAGGACCATGCATGTTCATTTCAAGTTGCTATAGAAACAAGTAGGAGAGAATCAGTTTAAGGACAATGACACCTAAATGCAATGAAAATAATATACTTGGAAAACATATTTGTACGAGATGATGAGCAAACATGGTATTGTTGCCTACTCTAACCAAGAGTCGACAATTCATTGAAAAAGTGCTAGCATCTTTGTTACTCGTATATGGAGGATGAACTTCCAAAAAAAAAAATTGCTGCAATTCCAAATCTTCAAAAACTGAAGGAGATCCAACTACTGATTTTGAAAGTATGAATAGAATCTGAAAAAAAAAAAAAAAAAAAGAAGAAGATATTTTATTGATTTTATTGGACGATGGGCATTATAGGAAAATTAGAGAGGTGTAGATAGCAAATTGATTATTTGTAAAAGTAAGTTGGAGGTCTATTAAGTGATAGAAAGGTTTGGGTTCACAAGGGGGTGGATTGACATGGTTATGCAGTGTGTCTGTTCTGTAAGGTTTTCTTTTTTGATTAGAGGAAAACCTAGAGGACTGGTTATTCCAAGTAGGGGACTGAGACAAGGTGACCCTTTGTCACCCTATCTTTTCCTAATTGGTGCAGAGGGTTTTTCTGCATTGTTGCAGCAGAAGCATTTGCTTGGCTTACTACCTGGGGTTGAGGTATGTTCTGAAGCTCCATCAGTTAATCATTTACTTTTTGCGGATGATAGCATGTTGTATGCTCAGGCTTCGCTGGAGGCTTGTTATGAGATTCAAGATGTTATAGTAACATATGGAAGGGCTTCAGGGCAGCTAGTGAATTTTAACAAAAGCTCAGTTGTCTTCAACAAAAATGTACAGGCAGATGTACAAGATGAAGTTGCTTCTTTTTTGGGAGTCGACATAGTTGAGTCACATGAGAAGTATCTGGGGCTCCCCACTTATGTGGGACGTAAGAAAACTGCTACTTTTCAGTATATCAAGGACAATTTAGCCAAGAAGCTCAAGCATTGGCAAGGAAAACTACTCAGTGGTGCAGACAAGGATATTCTAATACGGGTTGTTGCTCAGGCCCTTCCAACTTATGCAATGAGTGTGTTTCAGTTAATGTTAATGCTCAAAGTCCGGCGGTGGCCGAACCTTCGTTTAACGCTGGTCCAGTGGGCGGACCGCTACTCTTTAGACTTGGTGATCTCCACTAGCTGTCAAATGAAAGACAGGGCGTCAAAGGGAGACCGCGTTGGGCGGTCTTCACTTCTCCTATGCCTAAGTCAGTCTAAACATATAGACAGCATAACAATAAATGAGTAGTAAATGCATAATTAATGAGGAGAGAGGAGAGAACCTTTTATAGGTGAGGAGGAGGTTGATCTTCTCCTTGTTTTCGATGTGGGACTGATGTGCTTCAGTCCCCAGCTTTAGGAGCTTCTGATGCTATCTCGGCACGGAGTGTGGCGGCGCGTCGGCGGTGATCTGGGGTTGATTCGAGGCTCAGGCTGTAGCCCGCCTGGCTGTGTATCTGCATGTTATTCCTTTGGCGGGAATTAGTACCTCTGGCGGTACAATGAGCGTAGCCCATTATAGCTAATTATGCTTGCAAATGTACATGTATGTACAAGTCCCCCAAGTCCCCAGTCAAGGAGGGCAATCTTGGTTGGGGAGTTGTTCAGCGGTTTGAAGCGTTATCTTCCCCTAGACTTGCAACAACATAATTAGCGTCAGTGCGTTGTCAACCATGGATTTACTGAGCAAACGCTTTATACCCTTTCGGGTGGGCCCCTGCTACGCCCCCCAGGGAGTCCCCCACTCCCTAGCGAAGATAGACCTCCGGATGGTCGGCAAATTGTTTGTTGAGGGGGAGCTGCACGGAGCAGAGGGTGTTGGGTAGCGAGCCCAATCTTTAGTACCCGAGTGACGGGGGTCAACGTGCCTGATCAGGGCTGTCGTAGACTGTTGACAAGTCCCCGTGTCCCTTAGGGACGATCTGACCATAAAGCCGCGTGGCTAGTCGTCGTCAGAGTGAGGCGTGGCCTCGGGATCCACCGCTGGCGGATATCCCCCCGGTGACTGTAGCAGGAAGCAGCGTCCAGTAGACGTGCCTGGCGGTATTTTATTGAGCGATATTGCGTTGAACAAAGTACGCAGTTTGCAAGATGAAAAGAGGGTTCCGCTAGAGGTGTGTAGCGGAAGACGCCCCGCTTGCAGGATGACAAGGGAGAAGTTCTGCTGGCGGAGTTTCGCTTAGCGGAGACTTCGTCACTTGGAAGGTGACAAGGGAGAAGTTCCGCTGGCGGGGTTTGGCTCAGCGGAGACTTCGTCACTTGGAAGGTGACAAGGGAGAAATTCCGTTGGCCGAGGTGTCGCTCAGCGGAGACTTCGGACGGTTAGTGATTTCTTCCCAAGTGGTTACTTCCATTAGACGCTTCGTCTGATGGTGGTCGACACGTGGCCAACTCCTAGAGGGTTAGCGTCTGGAGGCTTGTCTCTTAAGCCTGGCCGTCTTCTCGCCATTAATGCGGGTAATTATGGATTCCGTAACCGAGGCGACGCCTTTGTTAATTCGGAGAGTAAGTGGAGACATGGGACACGTGTACGGCTGGTGTGCGATGTCGTTTTTCAGTGGACGATTTAGAGTTCGTTGATGTTGACATAAAAGGGGGGAACTCAGCGAGATTTGACACTTTGCTTCAAATTCTTACTCATTGTCTTCACGCGCTGCTCGTCCGAGACTGAAGAAAGAGGCTGCTGGAGTTTGGAGATATCATTCCCAGAAAAACGAAGATTTTCCCCACTGAAGATCATTGTTCACCATCACACCGGAGTTTTCGCCACTAAGGTTGGTATTTTGATTATTTTCCCTGTTTCATTGGATCTGTTGGTTGCTGGGTTTTTTTTGTTTGTTTCTGTTTTTGGGGTGCTATCTGGTCTTCTTTGGTGTGCTCTGAGGTGTGAAGTGAGATTTGGGGGGGGGGGGGGGGGGGGGGTTATGGTGGTTGGCAGAGAGTTGACGTTTAGGGATTTGCTAGATGGTCGAATCTGGGTTGAGTGTGTTTGTTCTTGTTTTGGCATTTTCTGGGTAAACTGTTCTTGATGTTCTTGGCTATAACTGATATAGGCATAGGCTAGATCTTGTTTGAGCTAACTGATTTGGGTTTTAGGGTTTGGGATGGCTAACGTCGTAGAGATTTCGAGCAGTGAGGATTCCGGGTCTGACGTGTCGTTCAGCGTGGCGGATAGAATATTTATTGATTCGTTGCGTCCGTCAGCCTATGTAGGAACCTCACTGCCAGAACCGCTAGAGGTTGAGCCGCTATAGACCATACCCTGGGAAGTAGCTATGGGTCGTGCCTCGCGTCCAGAGAGTTCTAGGGCAGGGGAGGCCACCGCAGCCAAAAATAGGCGTGATGAGCGGTTGGCAAGTAACAGCGCTGCCAGTGCCTCCGCTGGCGGGGGAGGATGCTGAGTCAGCGTGTCTCCTCGAGGACATCACCCCTGTTGACGAGGCAGGAGGGCGGATGAATGTTGCCGCCGTCAATCGGGTGAAGAGGATGTTCCGGTTGCCAGGTTCGATGAAGTTGCGTCCGCCGACGATGGACGAGAAGGCATCGATTCTTCCGGAGGGGTTTGCCGCCGTGCACTAAGCGATATTCTGACAAGGAGTGACACTCCGGCTGGTGCCAAATCTGCAAATCTTAGCGTGCGAATTTGGCCTTGCTTTTGGGCAAATTTGTCCCAATATGTGGCGGTTAATGCTGGCGCTGAACTCACTATGGCGGTTGTCCGGTTGTGAGGGACCTACTGTGGCGGAAGTGCTTCATTTCTATGAGCTGGTGTATGTGAAGCGCCAAGGTTGCAGAGGGCAGGTGAATTTGGGCCTCCTCCAGGGAGCGCCCAAGCTGATCGAGAACCTAAGGGATTCCATGTCCTACTGGCGGGGGACCTTCTGTGTTGCCACGGCGGGGTGGGAATACCAAGCTGGGTCCAACGAGGGGGAGTCGACGTTTAGGATTAAGTCAGAGTTTCAACATATCCGAGGTTGTTTACCGGTCTCCACTGAACATAGCTAGCGGTTTCTTTTATGCATGGCCTTGTATTTCTACTAACGTTTACTGTTTGCTTGTGCAGCGGGCTTGCGCTACAACCTGACTCGTGAAGAAGAGTGTCGCGTGGCATGCATCAGAGGCTGTTGGCAGAATCGCAACTTGCTGAATTTTCGCCTTCTTACCGGTTGGGAGTTGTTGGTCGATCAACGACTGACTTGTGCCGTTGGTAAGAAATCTCCGCCACATTGTACTTTCGATCAGAGTGCCTCAGGCTGACTGGTTTGTTTTTTTTTTAGAAACTCCGCCAGGTAACAAAGCGAGCCGCGACGCTTTTGATAAGGCGATGGACCGCGCAGAGATCGACAACTTCCTGGAGACCATGTATGCCTCCGGATTGGAGGCCCAGCAGACAGTCGTGAACCTGAAAACACTGGCACTGAGCCCGTCCGAGGTTCATGTGGTGCTACCTATGCCTCACCACTCCCACCTTGGTGGTGACGGCCTGCCGGTTGTTCAGGCGGGGGCAAATATTGATGGCGGGAAGAAGGGATCTGCTACCGCCGCGCCGCAGAAGGAGAGGGTGCCTGCTAACAGGCGTGACTCTCATAAGGAGAGAACGGTGCCGCCGGCGGAGACCTCCACCGCTGCAAGGGAGGAGCTGCCGGCGAGGGGATCGAGGCCTGCTGCTGGGAACACAAGGGTGCTCCAGCGAAGGCGCCGGCAGAATGACTCCCCTGATGAGGAAGAGGGGGACGACATGGAGACCATTGGGGCCCGCCAGCAGAAGAGGGCTCGACAAGCTCCGCCCAAGGCTCCCGTGGTCGAGGAGAGAGAGACGCCCGCGAGTGACCTGGACTCGTTCGCCTCGTACGCGGAGTTCATGACCGATGGTGAGCGGGAATTTCTCTACCACCTCTGTGAGCGGCTGGGGTTTAGCGGCCTAGCGAGGATCTCGCGCCCAACGGCCATTGACCAGTCGCCCTTTAGCTCGGCCTTCAGTCACCTGTCGGTTGGGCTGCAATTAATGTTCCTGGCGGCGTCGAAGCAGCCCCGGGTTGAGGGGGAGCTCAGGGAGGAGGTCCAGGGTCTTCAGAGAGAGCTAGCAGTGGCCATCAAGTGGGACTTGGAGCGGAATGAACATGTCTCCAAGCTGGAGCAAGACATGTCCCTGCTGTAGGAACGGGTGGCTGCTAAGGATAAGAAGATTGATATCCTGCAGCGGGAGTCCGCCGCCAGGCTAGCCGAGGTGAAGAAGCTGGAGGGTGAGGTCGCCCGCTTGAAAGCTGAAGGGAGCCGCTTCGCGGCCGCCACTGTTGAGGCATTCAAACAGTCGGCGGATTATAAAAAGGCAATGACTGAGGCGGCAAAGGCTAGGGCCCTAGCCAATGTGGAGATGCTGAGACAGAAGGGCGCTATCGACTGGGCGAAGGCTTCCCAGCCTAACTTGCCGCCAGCTCAGAATGCCCCGCCGGCGAAGGGTGTGGTCCTCGCCCAACCTGAAGGCGCTCGCTCGGGAAGCGGAGAGAGTGGCGCACGCCCGGCGGATGGCTCCCAGCGGACTCCTCCTCCTACCCAGTCGGAGGTGTCCCGTGCTGGTTTCCTGGCGGCTCATACCAGGGCAGATGGTACCATAGAGACTCCAAGTCCCACCGCCCGAGGGTCTGACCAAACAAGCCGTGCACAGCCGCCGCCGCATGCTGAAGGTGAAGATGCTGAGGCCAACCCCTGACAGATGTTGGAATTTCCTTTTTTTTTTTTTTTTTGTGTAGCCGCTGAGGCGTAATATTTTTTGCAATGAACATTTTTGGGTGGGGAGTCCCAGCCCTATATATGGAATTTTGACTTAGAGTTTTCTTTTGTCAATCAATGAAACATTAAAGGAATTAAGATTGGTCCAAGTGCACTATGTAGCGGACGTGGTCCACTGACGATTGCTGGCGTTGCCAGTTGCCCTCAGTGCTAGACTTGGTAACAATGGTTTGAATAATTCCTCGTTTCATTGATAGCTGATTGATCAGCGTGTACAAAAGTGGGGTAGTACCCGTTGGGTAGCTTCCCTTAGCTAAATATTGAACAAAAATTTAGCTAAGTCAAGATGCTCCTGGGTAGCGGCATGACTATTTGTAGTAATACCGAAGGTGTTCGGTATTCCAAGGGTGGGTCGTTGTGACGCCATCCTTGCCCATTAAGTAGAAAGTGCCTGGGCTAACGACTTCCACAATTTTGTATGGACCTTCCCAAGTTGGGCGGAGCTTTGTTGGCGGTGGAATGACTTCCTTCATTATCCAGTCCCTCAATTGGAGGTTTCGGGCTTTGACTCTGGCGTTGTAGAAACGCGATACCCGCTGCTTGTTTTGCAAGTTGTGCAAGTGGGCCTTGTGTCGTTTTTCTTCAAGGAGGTCCTTGTCCAGGTTGACGCCGTCGCTGTTGGTCTCTGGGCAGTAGCCTTCGACCCTAGCGGTAGGTTGAGTGACCTCAATAGGTAGGACAGCCTCTGTTCCGAACATCATACAAAAAGGGGTTTCGCCGGTGGCGGAAGTTGGAGTTGTCCTGATGGCCCATAGAACTTCTGGAAGCTTCTCTGTCCACAAACCCTTGGCGTTGTCTAGTTTCTTTTTCAGCAGCTTCTTGATTATCTTGTTTGCTGCTTCGACCTGGCCGTTGGTTTGGGGGTGGACGACAGACGCAAAACTCAACTTGGTGCCAAGGTTGGCGGTGAAAGATATGAGTTCTTTGTTGTTGAACTGTGTGCCGTTGTCTGTAATGATTGTATGTGGGACACCATAGCGGCAGTAGATGTTCTTCCAGAGGAAGTGAATTACCTTAGCGGTAGTTATTGCCGTCAGTGGCTCTGCCTCTATCCACTTGCTGTTGTAGTCGATAGCAACAATGATGTATTTGAACTGGCCCTTGGTGGTTTGGAATTTTCCCATCAAGTCGTGGCCCCACGTAGAGTGAACCCATGGGCCGATGATGATTGACAGCGGCTCTGCCGGTGCATGTGGGAGATCAGCATACTGTTGGCATTTGTGGCAAGATCTCGATATCCGCCAAAAGTAGCCTTATCGCATTGTGCGATTGGCCAAGGATCTGGCGCCCGAGTGGTTTCCGCATTCTCCGCCGTGGATCCTTACCAGCACTACCTTTCCCTCCTCTGGGGTTAAACAGCGGAGGTTGGGGTGGGTGAACGCTGGCGGTAGAGTTTGCCATTCTGGATGTTGTAGTGGGTTGCTCTCCGCTTGAGCTGTCGCGCCTTGACTTTGTCCTCCGGCAATGTCCCGTTGCGCTTGTACTCGATAATCTCGTCCATCCAGCTGGGATTGACTTCAATGTTGAAGATTTCCGCCAGGGTCTTTGTGATACTTGGCTTGTCAAGGCACTCCACTCTTGTGTCCGCTGGACTCTGATGTGGCTGGGCGGTTGCCAGTCTCGCCAGTGAATCAGCCTTGGCATTTTTTTCCCTGGGGATTTGTGTGATGGTGTGAAATTTGAATTTTTTTAGTAGTATCTTGACGTACCCCAAATATGCCGCTAACTGTTGGTCCTTGGCTTCGAAGCTGTCGTTGACCTGGTTAACGACTAATTGAGAGTCGCTGAAGATGTTGACGCTGTCAGCACCTGAGTCGATGGCGAGGAGTAGACCGGCGATGAGTGCTTCGTACTCCGCCATATTGTTCGAAGCTTTGAAGTTGAATTTCAACGCGTACTCCGCGTTCAGTCCCCCGGGTCCTGTTAAGATGACTCCAGCGCCGCTGGCCTTGGCGCTAGCGGAGCCGTCCACATGCATGTTCCAATCTGAATGTAGGGGAGCTGACTCTTCAGCGGTTATCATTTCCGTTCCGGGCTCTGTCCCCGCGCTGGGTTCTGGCTGACGCTCGGTGAGTTCAGCAATGAAGTCCGCCACCGCCTGGCCCTTCATGGCGGTTCTTGGTTTGTAATCAATGTCGAACTTGCTGAGCTCAATGGCCCACTTGCTGAGGCGCCCCGAATGTTCAGGGTTCTGCATTACCTGCCTTAGCAGTTGATTGGTTAACACATGGATTGTGTGGCCCTGAAAGTATTGGCGGAGGCACCTGGTGGCGACGATGAGTGCAAGAGCGAGTTGCTCTAAGGGAGGATATCTTGTTTCTGCTCCGTTCATGCCCCTGCCGGCGTAGAATACTGGGAGTTCTTCCTGGCCCTCACTGCGGACAATGGCGCAGCTTACCGCTGATATCGATACCGCTAGGTATATGTACAGTGTTTCTCCCTGCATAGGAACGGAAAGGAGTGGCACTGCCGCCAGGTATTCTTTCAAGCCCTGGAACGCCGCCTGACACTCTGGGTCCCAGTCGATGACCTTCTTGTGGGTCGTTTTGAGGACTTTGAAAAATGGGGCACACCTATCAGTGAGTCTGGAGATGAATCGAGAAAGGGCGGCTAACTTGCCCTGGAGGCACTGGACGTGTACCTTATACTCAGGGTCTTCCAGGTTGAGGATGGCTTGTACCTTGTCCGGATTAGCTTCGATGCCTCGTTCGCTGACGATATAACCCAGAAATTTGCTGGCGGTGATGCCAAAGAAACACTTTTCTAGGTTGAGGCGCATACCATAGGCCATGAGAATGGTTACTATAATCTTGAGGTTTGCCACATGTCCGCTGGCCTTTATGCTCTTGACCAGCATGTCGTCTACGTAGACCTCGATTATTTTTCCGAGATGTTCGGCAAACATGGCGTTCATCAGGCGTTGATAAGTTGCACCGGCGTTCTTCAGACCGAAAGGCATCACATTGTAGCAGTAGAGGCCCTTGTCGGTGGTGAAGATGGTGCACTCCTGGTCGCCGGGATACATCTTGATCTGATTATAGTCGGAGAAAGCGTCCATCATGCTAAGGAGCTCATGCCCGGCGGTTGCATCAACCAATTGATCGATGCGGGGTTGAGGGAAACTATCCTTTGGGCATGCCTTGTTGAGATTTTTGAAGTCGACACACATCGGCTGGGCTTTTTGACCATAACCAAGTTGGAAATCCACTGGGGATAGATGACTTGGCGGATGAACCTAATGCCCTGTAGCTTGGAAACCTCCTCTCCTATTGCTCGGTACTTTTCCTCATCAAAGGCCCTCCGCTTCTGTTTTATGGGATAAAAGGATGGTTTGATGGTCAACTTGTGTGTGATGATTTCAGGAGAGATACCTGGCATGTCTGCGTATGACCATGCAAAGACGGCAGCATTGTCACGTTGGAATTGAGTGAGTTCCGCCGCCACCTCTGGGTCTAGTTGGACGCCTATGCGGACTGTCCGCTCAGGGTGCTCATCCGAGATGCAGACAACCTTCAACGACGTTTTCGGGTTGACCGGCTCCTTCTTTACATACTTCTTCTCCTCATCTCTAGGATCCTCGAAGATATTTGGTGGCGGTGCCTGATTACCCACCATCAGGATTTCATGGCGGCGCGTTGACCGCGCTATAGTCGTTGAATAGCATTCTCGTGCCAACTGCTGACTTCCCCTCACACAGCCCGTGCAGTTGGGTGTGGGGAACTTCATGAGAAGCATGTATCCGGCGATGATGCACTTGAGCTTGTTCAGTGCCGGCCGTCCAATGATGGCGTTGTACGAGCTGAAACAGTCGATGACTATGAACTCTGTATGTACCTCCGCCATGCATGGACTGGTGCCAATAGTCAGCCGCATGTAGTCGGAACCCAGCGGTTGCGTGATGTCTCCGGAAAAGCTGAGCAGTGGCTCGTGATCCTGGAGTAATTTCCTGTTCCGCTTGAGGTGGTTGTAGCAACCGCTGAAGATGACGTTGACAGCGGACCCGCTATCCACCAGGATTCTCCCTACTGAAAATCTGCCAAGAATGGCGTCGACCATGAATGGGTCGTCATGGGGTAAATGCACTCCACGCTCCTCCTCCTATGAGAAGGTAATAGGTTCCCAACCTGACTTTGGGAGTTTAGCGGATCTCTCGTAGTGGATGTTGCAGACTTCCTTTGGGTGATTAGCGCGTGCATAGCGCTTCCTTGCCCTGTGAGACATGCTAGTGATTGGAGCACCGCCGTCGATGGTGTTGATGCGGCCCAAGGTCTCAATGTTGGAGATCACAGGTGGTGGTTGGCGCACCTTGAATTGCTCCATCTTGCTGTCACGGTACAAGGTCTCAATGGTCGTTTTGAGAGCATTGCAGCTGTTGGTATTGTGACCGCTGTCCTCGTGGTATTTGCACCACTTGCCGGTGTTTCTTGGTTTTCCCGTTTTTGGGTATCTTGGTGGGGGTGGCGGTGGGATCTGATCCTTGCACTGATTGTATATTTCCTCGTACGAGGCTGTGAGGACTGTAAACACTGCATACCGCTAAGAGGACTCCGCCTGTTTGTTGCGGTTATCCCCATGGGTTGGGCGGTTGCCCTTGTTGTAGTGTTGGTCCCTCTGCCGCTTGTTCTGGTGGTGGCCCTGCTGCCAATCCCTCTTCTTGTCAGTTGGCGGCGCTGAAGGGGTCTTGTTAGCGGTTTCCTGATGACTGGGGGATGGCTGTGTTGACTGTGTTGGTGTTGCTGGTGGCGGTGGGGTTTCTCCATATGTGATGAATTCCGCCTGGGCGTGAATGACCGCCTCACTCATGACGTGGTCATATGCCGTATTTAGATGATTGTAGTTGAGGTGATAGAGGAATGGCCCCTTGAGGAGTCCCTGCTTGAAGGCCGCCGTTGCCATTATTTTGTCTAGGTCGCAGCACTGAGACGCTGCCGCCCGCCATCTTGTGACGAATGCCTTCAGTGATTCGTCTGCCCCTTGCTTGACGCTGAACAGCTGACTTGTGTTGTGATGTCAAGCGGACAATAAGATGAACCAAGAGAGGAAGGCGTGTGACAACGCATGGAATGAGTCAATGGATCCCGGCGGACACTCGAAGAACCAGTTCATTGCCTCACCATCCAATGTTTCGCTGAATAAGTGGCACAGGGGGGCGTCTTCAAATCCCTTGTTGTTGGTGACCTTCTTGAAGGTGTCCATATGGACGAAGGGGTCAGACATGCCGCTGTAATGTGACATCTTTGGGGTTTTTGCGTACGCTGGTCTGATAGCCAGCAGAATCGCAGCGGTGAAGGGCCCAGGTCTGGAAGCGAAAAGCGGATTTTGAGTTGGCGCTGGGGCGCCCGACTCCGCCCGGATTAATCTCTGCTCCAGTTGTTGCATCCTTTCCAGTATCTGGGCGGTTACGTTGTCGGCGGAACCAGCTTGGATATTCCGCTGGACCTGTCTGCGCCTTGGCGCAGGCGGATTGCCTTAAGTCCTCGCCCTAGCCTCCGAGCGGTTGGTGTGCGGGAGTGATTCCGCCTTCTGCTCCAACATTAGTTAGGGGATGGGTGGTGGTCCCATCCCCAATAGTTCAAGTGGGTCCAGCGGTACCTGCATCTGTATGACCGGCCCTCGTATCAAGGTGCCTGTGCCGGGCCGACTACGCCTGGTGCTGCGTGATTGCTCTCTCTGCGCTGGATTGGCGGTGGCTTCCAGCGTCCTCTTTGTTCATCAAAACGTGACATCAGCGTAGCCACTTGTCTTTGGGCCTCAGCCTTTTCTCTGTGCTCCTCCTCACGCTCTCTGTTTGCCTTGTGAAGGTCCGCCAGTGCCAGCTCGTACATAGTGGTGAGATCTTGGCCCGGTGGGCGGCTGCTGCTTGGATTTGCCTCACCGCCGGGGTTGGCTTGGGGTGTTGAATAGTGCGCGGTTAACGCCTACTGTTGGGTTGGGGTGTTGGGGAATGGCGGATTGGTCCGCCTGCTCTTCAGCGTTCCCCCCGCTACCGTTAGTCATGGTAATTGTGGTGGGATGACCTTTTGTTCAAGGATTCCCACAGACGGCGCCAATGTTAATGCTCAAAGTCCGGCGGTGGCCGAACCTTCTTTTAAAGCGGGTCCGGTGGGCGGATCGCTACTCTTTAGACTTGGTGATCTCCGCTAGCTGTCAAATGAAAGACAGGGCGTCAGAGGGAGACCGCGTTGGGCGGTCTTCACTTCTCCGATGCCTAAGTCAGTCTAAACATATAGACAGCATAACAATAAATGAGTAGTAAATGCGTAATTAATGAGGAGAGAGGAGAGAACCTTTTATAGGTGAGGAGGAGGTTGATCTTCTCCTTGTTTTCGATGTGGGACTGATGTGCTTCAGTCCCCAGCTTTAGGAGCTTCTGATGCTATCTCGGCACGGCGCGTGGCTGCGCGTCGGCGGTGATCTGGGGTTGATCCGAGGCTCAGGCTGTAGCCCGCCTGGCTGTGTATCTGCATGTTATTCCTTTGGCAGGAATTAGTACCTCTGGCAGTACAATGAGCGTAGCCCATTATAGCTAATTATGCTTGCAAATGTACATGTATGTACAGTTAACAAAAAATTTTTGTGAGGATTTGGAACAAATGTGTGCTCGATTTTGGTGGGGAAGCACGGAAGACAAAAGGAAAATTCATTGGAAGGCTTGGGAGGCTCTCTGCCTTCCTAAGGAAGAGGGAGGACTTGGCTTTCAAAGCCTCACTGACTTTAACATGGCTATGTTAGCAAAACAGGCATGGAGAATTGCTAGCAATCAGGAATCCCTCATTGCTAGAATTTATAAGGCATGTTATTTTCCTGAGAGCTCATTTTGGGAGGCTCCCGCTCACAATGCCCCATCATATTCATGGAGAAGTATTTTCGCTTCCAGAGAACTGCTTAAAACAGGTTCATATTGGCATATTGGCACCGGTGTATCAGTAAGAGTGTGGTCTGATGTGTGGGTTCCAGGTTTTCCCAATTTAGTTCCTAATACCAATTCTCCTCTCTTTGATGAAAATATGACGGTTAGTGAGCTACTCTGTGCACCGGGGAGATGGGATGAAGAAAAAGTTCGGGCAGTTTTTACGATTGAGGTAGCAGACGCTGTCTTAACAATTCCTTTGACACGAAGGTTGGTTTATGATAGGATTGTTTGGAGGTTGGAGAAGAAAGGCGAGTTCTCTGTTAAGACTGCCTACAGACATGCTTTTTCTACGTCTGTGGAGAGACTTGGAATTTTGGAGACTACGACGACTCAGTTTTGGAAGCAGCTATGGCAAGCTAACATTCCATGCACAGCTAAGGTACATGCAGGGCCGGTCCTGACATTTTGGAGGCCTGAGGCAAACATTCATACAAATTTTTTTCCTATAATAAATTAAAACTTAAATACACTAGTAGCAATGAAAAAAAAGGAACAAAAAAAAAAACATCTATATTGTATTCTTAAATTAGAAAGGACATTAGTAAAAAAAAAAAAAAAGTGTTTAATACCAAAAGAAATCAGAAAAAAAAAGTGAGAATATAAAATGAAACTATTTTGAGCAATGAGAAAAAGAAAAGAAAAAAAAAAGGTACTTAATACAAAAGAAACCAAAAAACATAAAGGACAACTGATTTGTTTAGGACTTGGGTGGCTTTGAAGGCCACAAGGCACACGTACCGCCGCTCTAGAGCAGCACCCACTTGTTATGATGGCAAAGAATATATATAAGATCGTACTGAACTACAATATATATATAAAAAATAAAAATAAAAATAAAAATAAAACTGTCGGAGGCCCGCCAGAGACCGGTGGCCTGAGGCGACGGCCTCAGGCTACAGCCCTCAGGGCCGGCTCTGGGTACATGTGTGGAAAATCTGCCATAATATCCTTCCATCTCTAGAACGTCTGGTGGCTAAACATGTAATGATTGAATCACAGCTATGTGTTCTTTGCATTAATTCGGTGGAATCGACTTTACATTTATGTAGAGACTGTATATTTTCATGGGGGGTTCTTAGTTCCAATCATTCTATTGCTCAAGTGTGCTTTACGGCTGAGACTGATGGTTTGGGAGTGCTGGAGTGGCTCATGTTTTGCTCGAACAGGTTAGTAGCCCAACACTTTGATACTTTGATGTTCTTGCTATGGGGAGTGTGGAAAGAAAGAAATTGTAGAGTGTGGGAGGGCAAAGTTAGGGGTGTTAATGATGTCGTTTTATTGGCTTCATCTCACATCCAAGACTTTTTATTCCATAACTCAAAGGCTACTAGTATTAGCAGAAGAGCTGCAGGGGATGTAAGGTGGAAGGGTCCTCGATTTGGTTGTGTAAAATTGAACACTGATGGAGCCTTCTTTTCAGAAACTGGTGCTGGTGGGTCTGGTTTGGTTTTACGGGACAATCTTGGGCAGTTTTTAGCTTGCAAGGGCAGAGCAGTGAGGGGCCTTATCTCTGCTAAGCATGCTGAACTCTTGGCAATCAAGACTGCTCTTGATTTTATTGTGGAGAGGTCTCTGCAGCCTGCAATTGTGGAGACTGATTCTCTGTTGGTTCAACAGCAACTACTAGGGAATGGCAACAATTTATGAAGATTTACGGCTTCAGTTGGCTGCTATGCCTAATGTCAATATAGTTCATACACGACGAGAGGCCAATAAGGCCGCTCATCTTACAGCTGCACAGGCTCATTCTTCAAGCCAATCTTTTTACTGCTCTTCTATACCCTCATTTCTTCATGATGTTATAGTTTCGGAATACTGTAACAACTAGTTCTATTTGTTTCAATAAAGTTTGACATCTTTTATCTCAAAAAAAAAAAAGTAAGGAGATTCAAATGCCAAATTTAGAGATATGAATAGAAGCTCTATTCTTCTATTACTAGCCTTTAAAACAAAAAAATAAAAATTAATCTCATTGGGAATTGGTAGGCCTCCATAGAGAAAGAAAGCAGAAAATTAGAAGTAGCTAGAAAATTAGAAAAATATTCCAAAAAGTGCCACAAACTCATGCTAATATCATATTTTAAATTTTTTATTGAAGTAACATAAGCTCGGCACACATAACAAACACAAACATCAACAGTACGGCAAATGTATTGCCATTTCTTCCAATTAAACTAAACCTTACATGATATCCAATTAATCGTTCTTGGATTAATCATATGGTCCTTATTTTATGTATTTAATTAGCTCGAGTGCATATGCTACTATAGTAGCTGCTAGCAAATCATGCCATGGACCAAGTCACCGACACCTTACCTAGATCCTGATCGAGTCCCAACGCGTTCCACACAGATGCAGATCCATCCACGATATTGTTTCCACACGTCGGCTGCCCTGCATGCTCTTTATCACATCCATTACGCGAATCACATTCATCCACCACTCTCGCAGTCGTAGTCTTCCCATTACTTGCCTGAATTCTTATTAACTTCCCGCACCTCGATTTATTATCAAACCACCCAGTGGAAAGTGCCACAACCCGCTCACTGTTTGGATGATATTGTTCGTCACATTCTGATGGCCCGCCCCCATCACCGCCTTCGCTGAAATCGTTGAGTGTAAGTAGGGCTTTGGTGGATGATGTTACTGGTGGAGAGCACGAGTATTTAGGGTACGACTTGCCCTTGCAAACCAGTGTTCCAAAGGGTCTGCAATTGTTGGGGCTAGGAGAAGGTGATGAGCCTCCTCCCCCACCCCTGCCGCATATGTGTGTCCCAACATCGGGGTCATCGTTGCATTTTTGGTTGATACAGATGAGTTGACCAGCACAGTCGTTCAAAGTTTTGCATGCGCCATTGCAGGAGGAGATAGCTGTGGAGTACGGGAGAGGGATGGAGATGAAAATGAAGACGAGGGAAAGAGATGCCAAACATACTAAAGAACTTGCCATTTGAATGATTTGATTCACAACGATATTTAGAATACTAAGAAGTGGGGGATGATTCTGAGAGGCATGAGGCTTATAAACTTGAGCTAAGATGACGTTAAAGTTGGGGGAAAAGAATAAGAGTTTAGGTACCATTTATGTGGTTTGATTTTTCAAAGTCTCGAGTGGTTTGATTTTTCAAAGTCTTGGGTCCATGTTTCGTGACTTGTAGTATTGCACGCACTTGCCCTGCGTTGAGGAGAAAAGGAGGTTACCAACTTAACATATATGATATTCTGACTAAAGGGGTGTTTTCTTGTAGTGGATCAACCCCAATCTACACGCACTCTAGGGTACTGATATTGAAGTCTTCTCAATGGGTAGTAGCGCCAGTGAGTTAAATTCTTAATTAAATGAAAAACGATCAAATAATATTTATGAAAAATTAATTAGAACAATAGAACAACGTTTATACAGCTCAGTGTCATTTGGTGTAGTGACATAAGTCTCTTTTTTATAAATGGAAGATCGTGAGTTCTACTCATAATAGACTAATTGTTGTATATGAATTGTTTATTTGATAAAAATAAAATAAAATGAAGTAATAAAAAGATAAGTGTATGTGTGTGTGTGTATATATATACACAACGTTTTCTAGAGGTCTAGTTCATGGAAAAGTTCCTTTTCAATTATATTGATGCTTCATTGAGGTGATACAAAATCAAAGATACTAATGTTGATCATGTGTCAAATAGTCAAATTGCTTCGGTTTGGACTTTATTTTTGTTTTGTCTCCACAATTGTGTACATATTAGTGCTAGAAATACTTGAGGTTATATTTTAGTTAGTCCATATTTTAAATTTGGGTGAACATCACGTTCTTCTCATATACTTATATCTGAAGCGCTTAATGTTATGAAATTATGTTATTAAAAAAATGGGACATTGACCCAAACCACCAAAATGGGCTGAAATTAACCCACTTACCCCAACAACAGATTTATATTCTCACTTACCTAGTTTAAACGTAAAATGATAATTTTACCCTCAGCCCAATTAAACAACTACATCACGACACACACACTCTCTCTCTCTCTCTCTCTCTGAACCAAGATCTGATTCAACCTTCAGCAATAGATCCGAACCCGTCCAACTTCCCCATCCTCTCCTACATCATGGACCGCCTTCCCACTGTTGGATCCAAGTCCACCATCGACGACATCTCCAACCTTGAGTCCATCCAAATCGACGATGGCCAGCCACCGTTAATCAATCTCTCCAAGAGGCAGTGCCCGGAGGTCCGCGCCTACCTATTTGCTCTTCCCAGCTACATGGGTGGAGGTGGTCTCTGTTGCAGCCAAACAGAGACGTCGGTGTCGACAGTATGATCAGTGTGATCGAGCATGAGCTGGCCGAGCTGTCATCGAACCCTCTTGTCAATGCTTGGTACGCCGACGAGGTCCCAACGACGCCGACTGAGATCGAAGACATGTGTGAGGGGTTGTATGGAATAGGAGGCGGAGACTTGTATCAGCTACCAGCAATTTGATCCTCTATCTAGCTAGGACACCACCACCTCTAATTTCGAATTTTGAAATACAGACAAAAGATAATATTGTTGGTTCGATTATATATCATGTTTATTATACAGACAAAAGATAATTGAGTAGTTGTACAACACAAAAGAGTAATTGAGTAGTAGTTTTCTTGCTTTTATTTGGGGTAATAATTTTTTTATTGATTTACTGCCTCTCAATAAACTTTTATTTCGCCCAAATAAAAGGTCTCAAATTGATATAATATATATTCTCATCTTCTTCATCAATCAAAGTTTTATTTGTCTAATTTTGGGAGGCAATAAAAGTCTCCAGCAACCTATGAGATCTCCGACGACCTCTTTGGGGACCTCCAAGACTCCAACGATGTTTCAAGCGGAGTCCAGCGACTGGATTAAGGATTCTGGCGACCAATGTCCGGCTACCTCCGGCAAAATCTCTTATGGCTTCTCTCTTTATGTGACAAAGAGGTGAGGGCAAAATAGTCTAAAAAAATAAATAAAAATAAAACTTAATTTTGTAAAAGTAAAATGGAATTTGAATTGGTCTACTCATTTCATTTCATAGTCCCTTTATATAGGAAGAGAATTACAACGGAAATATCAATTACAATGATGACATTAAATGCTGATTGATCTGTAATCCTTGCTGATTGATGGTAATCGCTAATTCCTTGATTCCCTCTCTGCCAGTCACTTTGACGAAGGCACATAATGTGCTTTTCCTTTAACACTTCCCCTTGTGCCAAGTCAAAGACGAAATGGTGCATGAGTTGTTGCCTCACTAAAAACCTTGCCAAGTAACAATAAAAACTCTGTGGGACAAAAAATACACATTGGTTGAAGGAAAAGAGCACAACGCACCTTTTACATTTGAGGATGACATGTGTGTGTTAGACTCCCCCTGACGTCTACACCTCCCCCTGATACTTACATTAATCAAGGGAGTTTGGAAAGTCTTCGCATTCCTATGTTTTTCACATGTTTCTCAAATGTGGCCTTAGGCAATTATTTAGTGAACAAATCTGCCACATTCTCCTCAGACCTTACTTGATTCACTTGAATCTTGAGGAGAGCCTGTTGTTGCTGATTGTAGAAAAACTTTGGCGATATGTGTTTTGTATTATCACCCTTGATATATCCTAGCTTCATCTATTCGATGCAAGCTGCATTATCTTCATATATGCAAGTAGGCTCTTCAGTGGTAGAACTCAAACCACTTGTCCCTCGAATATGTGTAATGATAGCTCTTAACCATATACACTCACGAACCGCCTCATATAGAACAATGATCTCTGAGTGGTTCGAGGAGGTAGCCACAAGGGTTTGCTTGGTTGATCTCCAAGATATCGCCATGTTCCCAATGGTAAATACATAACCAGTTTGGGAACGACATTTATGTGGGTCAGAGAGGTACCCAGCATTAGCAAAACCAACCAAAACGTCATTTGGCATTTCGGTGTAGTGAGTGACACTTTCGCCATCAATATTTCCTTTAGGGATTGCAGTTCCATCTGCGATCCCTCTTGTCTCTCTGTAGGGAAATAACATTCCCAAGTCAATGGTTCCTTTTAGGTATCGGAAGATATTCTTGATACCATTCCAGTGACTCTGCGTTGGCGCTGAGCTAAATCTAGCCAACAAGTTCACTGAGAATGCAATGGCTGGTCGAGTACATTGGGCTAAGTACAATAATGCGCCTATTGCACTTAGATAGGGAATTTCAGCTCCCAACACCTCTTCGTCATCTTCCTTTGGACTAAATGGATCTTTCTTTGCATCCAAACTTCGACCGATCATGAGAGTGCTAGCAGGATGTGCTTTGTCCATGTTAAATCGCCTGACTTTTGGACATACGCAGACTGGTGGATTAGTATTCCACAAACTCGGTGTTCTAGTTCAAGGCTTAAACATAATCGAGTTTTCCCAAGATCTTTCATCTCAAATTCGGATTTCAAGTAGCTTACGGTTTCTCTTATTTCATCAAGAGTACCTATTATGTTCATATCATCGACATATACAGCTACAATTGCAAATCTGAAACTTGTTTTCTTTATAAATATGCAGGGGCATAATTCATCGTTCTTATATCTATTCCCAATCAAGTAGTCACTTAGATGGGTATACCAATTCCGCCCGGATTGTTTCATTCCGTAAAGTGAGTGTTTCAACCTAATTGCAAACGCACTCCGTGGTTTAGAGTCACTTGACTTGGGTAAAGTACGGCCATCAGGCACTTTCATATATATCTCTGAATCAAGATCCCCATAGAGATATGCAGTAACCACATCCATGAGCTGCATTTCCAGTCCTTCGGAAACTACCAAGCTAACCAAGTAGCGGAACGTTATAACGTCCATTAAGAGAGAGTATGTCTCCTCGTAGTCAATTCCAGGGCGTTGTGAGAAACCTTGTGCCACAAGGCGAGCCTTGTACCTCACGACTTCATTCTTCTCATTACGCTTTCTGACAAAGACTCATTTATGTCCTACAGGCTTTATACTTGGTGGGGTTAGCACTACCGGACCAAATACCAGTCTCTTTGTCAGAGAATCTAGTTCTGCCTGGATTGCTTCTTTCCATTTAGGCCAATCTGCTCTTTGTTGACATTCTGCAACAGAGCGTGGTTTGATATCATCATGCTCTATGATTTCTTGAGCAACAGTATATGCAAATATATCATCAATGTGTATGGAAGATCTTTCCATCAACTCATACGTACTCTCATAATCCATTGAGATTTCTTTGTTCTCTCGAATCATTTCAAACATCGGAGCGTCCTCTAGTATTGATTCATGGACATAACTATAATAAAAGACAATCTCATGAGAGGGATTCTCTACATTGATGATTAATGGATCAGTTTGTGCCTTACTCGCCCTCTTCTTCCTTGGGTGAGTGTCAATCGAACCAAGTGGCCTCCCCCTCTTCCTTTGGGGAGCCACGGCCTCAACCACACCTCCACTAAGTGAGGTTGTAACGCCTCTATCTGCGGCGTTGTGCCCTTTGTTGGGGACTTCTAACCTTGCAGGCACGTTTGCAGCTGGTATATGTGATCTCGTCACTTTTGCGATATCAGTAAACGTATCAGGCATCGAATCTGCTACGTTCTGAAGATCGATTATTCTTTTCACTTCACTTTCACATTGTGAAGTACGGGGATCAAAATGAGATAGAGTGGGGACAAACCACGACAATTCATGTCATTCTCTTGGAAAATCCTTTTCCCTATCTCCCCCTAACGACGGGAAGACTGTCTCATCAAAGTGACAGTCCGCAAATCTAGCGGTAAAGAGATCGCCTGTCAAGGGTTCGAAGTAGCGGATAATTGTTGGAGATTCGTATCCAACATAAATACTTAATCGTCTCTGGGGACCCATTTTAGTGCGCTGTGGGGGCGCAATAGGCATGTATACTGCGCAACCAAATATGCGTATGTATGAAATGTCAGGCTCATATCCAGTTACCAACTGGTACGCAGAAAATGATTGGCTAGCAGTGGGTCTGAAACAAATAAATAAAGTTGCGTGCAATATTGCATAACCCCATGCAGATATAGGCAGGTTGGTGTGCGTAACCAATGTCCTAGCCACCATTTGTACCCTTTTGATGGTGGCTTATGAGAGACCATTTTGTGTATGTACATGGGGTACAAGATGCTCTACATCGATCCCAATAGACATGCAATAATCATCAAATACTTTTGATGTAAACTCTCCAGCGTTATCAAGCCTTATAGACTTGATAGGGTGATCAGGGTGGTGAGCCCTTAAGCATATAATCTGTGCTAGGAGTTTTGCAAATGCAGCATTTCTTGTGGACAATAAAACGACATGTGACCAGCGTGTCGAAGCATCCACCAGAACCATAAAGTACTTGAATGGTCCGCATTCTGGATGGATAGGTCCACAGATATCTCCTTGTATCCTTTGTAAGAATGGAATGTTTTGTTTTGTGTCTTGAGCATAGGAAGGTCTCGATCCTGTTTTTGCTAAAGAGCAGGCTTTGCAAAACGAGTGATGTGCCTTTGAAATAGTCAATGAGGCATAATGGGATGGAGGTAGTGTTTATGGTACTTCAGAAGGCAATGGCTGAATTTGAGCAGTACTAGGACCAACACCTTGCAGTGTGGTGGATTTTTCTCCCATTTTCTTTTTCACTCAAAAGAAGGGATGTCCGTGTGAGTTCTTTAAAATAAGGATCATCATGTCACGACCAGGGTGCCCTAGGCGATCATGCCAAAACCTGTATGAGTCAGTGTCCCACATTTCATTGTTGGTGACAACATAGGATTCAATGATCTGAATCGTAGTGAGGTACAGTACACTAGATTGACTCATAATGATAGGACCCGCCCCGGATTTAACATTGAAATCCAAAGTGGCCCTGCAAGGCCCACCTTAGAAGAAATTCTACCAAAATTTGGCGGAACTTCCTCTAAAAGTGGACTACCCAAAAACCTGTAGAAAAACATTCACACTTCTAAAATAATCCACCCTTAATCTTCTGGAGCTACCCTGCTCCCTAAATCACAACATCTCACATTCCACAAAACAATTCTGAACTTAAGAATACTAATCTCATGGGTAATCAGAGCAATCTAATGCACAGGCGTACAAGAAGATAGAATACAAAATAAAGGACCCATACTTTTTTTAATGCGGAAGCTATGAAAGCTATGCCTCAACCCCAAGTACGCTTGACCTCAAGCTAAACTGGCCTGCAAACTGGGCATTTGAAAGCGAAAGGCCCAGGGGAAAAACATTTGAAAATCGTTAGAGTGAGTCGACGAAAAATAAGTAATTTCGAATGAACAAGTGAAACTTAATGCTTTCCCAAGTTATTACCTAAAACCTCACATGCAGTAAAAATCTTAGAAACACTCTTAATCATCATCTTTATTGAAATCTCAATTATGTAATGTCGATCATCTCAAAATCTCTTTAAAATCTCAAATCCCTCAAATACATACTTATATTTCAAACATCTCGTTAAATTACTCATATCTCAAATCATATCTCAAAATAGACGATGACTAAAGGGGACAGCCGATCAGTCATCTCATGCCACTTGGAGGGGACTGCCAACCAGTGACGCATCGAAGGGGACTGCAGACCGGACGAGGAGGTAATGGTTAGAGGGCACTGCCGACTAACCATAGGTAGTTAGAGGGGACTGCCGCATCTGGAGGGGACTGCCGACCGAAATATTCTAGAGGGGACTGCCGACCAGAATATTGTCAGGGGGGGACTGCCGACAAGACTTACCTGGAGGGGACTGCCGACCAGGTAATGCATGCATGCGCTGACTTATTTACCTCCTCAATACACTGGAATCAATCTCTTTAAAATAATTTCTTTCGGAAAGAAACCCGTTATTAATCCAATAAGTCATCAATAATTCACCGAAAGCATAACTTAAGAATATCCCGATACCTCAAGGCTCAATATCTCAATAAATCCTCGGTAAATCAATAAATGCTTTCGGAAAAAATCTCAATAAAACTTCAAAGCTGATAAGTGCGGAGCTCAAAACTCAAGAAATCTCGATAATTCGATCATGCTCAAATATTTGCCAAATCATTCGTACTCTTATATCACCATATAAATCGATATTCAAAATCAATAATTCTCACAATATTTTCTAAATCAATCACTTCCCGAAATCATTTCCCAACTCAATAACTCATAAAATAGCTTGAAAATCTATTGAAAGCCCTCGGGAAGGAAATCCACTAATAATCCCGTAACTCATAGAGCATAATAAATCTCAAGAGATCAAGCTCATAAAATCATAAAACTCAATAATTCAAATAATAATTTAAACCTCAATCGGAAAATAATAATATACTGCATGCATAATTAATTTAAAATAAATGTCCACTCACAGTACTATTTAGGCGACCACGCTATCGGTTTCCTACGTCGAGCAGTAGCTCGGCACGTCGCCCTGTACACAATTATAATTCGTGAATAACAATCCGGAAATTAAATACGATTCCTACATCAAATCCTCATAAATCAACATTTCTATTTCTTCTCTGATTTAACCAAAACTTCATCATTAACACCAATTCTTTAATTCAAATTTTCTAGGGCAGAATTGAGAGAAATCTGACGATGGAATTCTCGTAAATCAATAACCAAACTATTGAATTTCGGAAATTCCGATCGATACCAAATCTCTTCAGATTCCCACCAAACTCATATCTATAGATTCGTAACAACAAGTACTATCCAACAGATCAAAACAACTCACCAGGAACAGTCGGACGCGCCCCCACGCGCCGCCGGTCAACCACCATATCTGGCTACAAAATTTTACCAGCATCATCAACTCAAAATTCTATGCATCTTTCATAACTGTGGCCAAGCTCAATTTCAAGTCTAAAGGGTCGAAATTACCTCAAATCCGTACGGGGTTTCTCGTCGTCGATCCGCCGTAATCCGGCAAAATTGAGGTTACCCACTGGCATGGGTCGAACCACGACGACAAGGACTCCATGCTATGGGTGGTGGCCACCGCGAACACCACCTTGCTGCACTTCCTACGGCCCAAATCGCTCCACCAAAATACCACAGACGTAAGGAGGAGGAAGAGAGGGTTCCATAGCCGCCGGCCTTGTCCAAATCCGTTGCCGGACGAGGGAGAAACCGTGGGCCAAAGTCGACGGGGTCGGGGAGAGAAAAACGGAGAGGAGGAGGAGAGAGAGAATGGTAGAATCTGATCTACCACAGTAAATTTTCGAATATATATACTAATTTACCATAAACAGTAACTTTACCTTTTCGCTTATAACTTCCACATACGAACTCTGATTTTTACGAACCACATATGTACGCGCTCTGTTTAACATTCTCTACGACTTTCATGAAGAAAATTTTCTCAAATTTTGACCCGAACAAAAAGTCAACTTTTAGGGCCCACTAAAAGGTCGAAACGGAGCCGAAAATAAAAATTACTCTCGTTTACCATCCGAAAGACTAGTAAACTGGTAAATTTGGGTTTGGGACGTTACAATCTCCCCTCCTTATAAAAATTTCGTCCTCGAAATTTCATACTGTTGAAGTAGAGATGGGTGCACACACCAATCCATAGTAAACATTCACGAAGATGAATAACACATCAATCATACAGCAGTGGCGATGATAAGATACAGAAAAGATGTGCAAGTCTGCTCAAATCATATAGAAATTAACTTCAAAACTGATCCAAAAGTTGACCAATTAGAACAGGGAGATCAACCCTTATAAGAAACAATCCTCTAGCTGAAATCTAGCCAATCATTGTGATCTGAATAATTCCCACAGCGTTCTTACTAAATTCAGTGTCTTAGGAGGTAGATTTACTTCCACTCATTACTGACAGTCCTTAACAACTGAGGGAGAACATCGTCAAAGCATTATGTTAGAAGCAACGTAAATGAACTACACCTTGAATATTGCATAACGAAAATCAAATATTCTTTGGGGTTTTCCCTTTGCAATCTTAAGTCAACGACTGGAGCAGCTGATAATTCCGACAATCTCAATTACACAATCAATTAAAAACATATACTTAAAACCCAAATTTATCAATGTTCCAAGTCGAATAACCTTGTCTTACCTAACTATGTAGTAGTACATACTCACAAGTACTCAACTTCGGCGTCAAGAAATTTACGTCAAAGACTAGTTCAGATAGCTTATGGTATCGATATCACAAGCTATTTAGTTTGAATAGTAGCATTCATAACCTTTCCATATAACTCGTACGATGAAGATCCACTCTGTTCACCAACAACATGATGATAACCACCAGATGGTCACTAATAACCAACAAGTCCAAAACAAGTAGTTTCCTTAACAACCACCAAAACCACGCTTTCTTTTTGTCTATTTGTGCTTAGATTTCTGGTCAAATGTCGTCCACGTAAAGATCCTAAAGTTGCCAAAGGTATCATTGGATAGCCTAGATCAAACCGATAAGTTCCTAATCTTGTAACTTCTTTGACTACCACAAGGCGACACCCTATGGGTACCACACACCCCGTTCATGTTCAAAATTTATGTACCAGACTGCTAGCAAAATAGTTCATTCTTTCTTCTCCACGTTTCCAAACCATAATATTCCAAGAATCAACATCGAACTTGCAAGTACTTGAGTATAGCCAACTCTCCTTGCATGGCTCAAAGCCGATATCCCTAAGCGACACTGTCTTCGCTGAACTGAGGATAAAGTAGCTGAAGATCCGCCCTCCAACAACACTTATTCAATAATATTCCAGCTACAACAAGAATCCCAAAAACTAATCTGCGCTAACTAAGATTACACCAAAATTTCCCAAACCTCATCTCGCTAAGCACCAATCCAACAACACAACTCAACCATAGTAGCTCAACAATTTAGTACTTCAAGTGTCGGTTGAAACCTTTGATAAAACCCAAGTCCAAACAAATAATTTCCAAACTCAACTCCAACATCTTGCCAAGTCATCGTACCTATAAACCCGTGATGGTGACCGAACATCAATCGTACCAACAACTTTCTATACTTCTCCAATCAAGGGCCACCATACGGTAGAAAGATCAATCAAAGTGAGAACTAAATCTCAACCAGTTTAACCCATTACCACCAGTAACGGTGCCAAGGTAGTAAAACTCACTTAATTCCTCCAAAGCAATCTGTTAATATACGTATTCAACTCAAGCAACAACCAATTTTCCTAGATGACAAAACATCGTTCACAGAGTCTTTCCTCGAATAACAACCTTGATGCAAAACAGACACCCGTCCAACATCTAGTATCACACAAAGCGGTACCTGGATCTGAAATTAATCCAACCACATGGCGATCCAATTCGTCCATTTAATCACCGTTGAAATACGTCACTGCAAAAACATACCGCATTACGTTTTACTCCCATATAACAAGAATTCTGGTCAAGCCTTAATTAGAAATATTTCCGGAGCCAACTGGGAAACTTATTTCCTTAAAGTTATTCCACTAACCACTCTTACAAAATCACAATCCAACTGTCTAGCAAAAACTTCACCAAGAATCTATCACAATTAATCTTCAAGGCTCCACAATTTATAACTTGAATCACACTCCGTAGCACAAGTAATTCCACTTGCACTATTATGAATACCCAACGATATCACTACCGCTAATCTCCGATTTTTGGTACAACCATTGCAGCCAAAAACGGATAACCAAGTACACGCATCAGTACAATTGCATATACAAAAGTTGTTTCTAATCCTCCAATTAAATACTGCCAAAGATCGTAACTCGATTGTAAAGCTCTAAACGTCCAACTAAATACTCAAGTTTCAAACATAAAATTATTTCAAAAACTTAAATTCTATCCATCACCTTACTCAATACAATCCAAAACTTCAAAATGATCAATTATAAGTCAATGTATCGAGAATCAATTTCTTCCAGTCCGAACAAAACTAAATCCAAATATCATGGTCAGGTCAAAGGCCCAAAATAACCAGTCATGATTTCCGAGTAATCTCCAACAACTATCAATGATATCCCAAATGTCGCTTACATAACATATCACATCATGTGACACAACTCCTGAAACTTGGTTCAACGTCAGAACCACTAATATTACTAGTTTCATTTCCATCAACAATTCTAATTCCAAAGCAATTTATAGCAGTCAGAGACAGCCCAAAGCTAGGCCCACTCAACTCTATCAATCAAACAAAAAATCGAACTCCAGTCTTGCACCTTAAACCTTACCCCAACAAACTTGTTGACATCGAGGGAGAGATAACCACCACATTCTCTCGGATCACATTTCATAGCATAACTCAAACCTGTAAGTTAATCTAACATCACCATCACCAGGAAAAGGTGCAAGACACGTAAATAATCTGATACGCAGAGAAATCCCTATGAGGTCGGCGTATAAGAGGCATAGCACCTGAAGGAAAATCAATTAACCATGTACCTTACACACTTGATGAGTACTTCAGCACTGAAGAGTAAATGATGGGGAACCGCTACAGTCGGGTCATCACTCGGGAGGTATTGAGTAACATCAAACATATAAGGTAACTAGATCGAAACAATTCTACAGAATCTGTCAACCTAATGCTCTGATACCAACTGACAGGACCCGCCCCGGATTTCACCTTGAAATCCAAAGTGGCCCTGCAAGGCCCACCTTAGAAGAAATTCTACCAAAAATTTGGCGGAACTTCCTCTAAAAGTGTACTACCCAAAAACCTGTAGAAAGAAATTCACACTTCTAAAATAATCCACCATTAATCTTCTGGAGCCACCGTGCTCCCTAAATCACAACATCTCACATTCCACAAAACAATTCTGAACTTAAGAATACTAATCTCATGGGTTATCAGAGCAATCTAATGCACAGGCGTACAAGAAGATAGAATACAAAATAAAGGACCCATACTTTTATAATGCGGAAGCTATGAAAGCTATGCTTCAACCCCAAGTACGCTCGACCTCAAGCTAAACTGGCCTGTAAACTAGGCATTTGAAACCGAAGGGCCCAGGGGAAAAACATTTGAAAATCGTTAGTATGAGTGGACGAAAAATAAGTAATTTCGAATGAACAAGTGAAACTTTATGCTTTCCCAAGTTATTATCTAAAACCTCACATGCAGTAAAAATCTTAGAAACACTCTTAATCATCATCTTTATTGAAATCTCAATTATGTAATGTCGATCATCTCGAAATCTCTTTAAAATCTCAAATCCCTCAAATACATACTGATATTTCAAACATCTCGTTAAATTACTCATATCTCAAAATAGACGATGACTAAAGGGGACTGCCGATTAGTCATCTCATCCCACCTGGAGGGGATTGCCGACCAGTGATGCATCGGAGGAGTCTGCCGACCGGACGAGGAGGTAATGGTTAGAGGGGACTGCCGACTAACTACCTCATGTCATCTGGAGGGGACTGCTGACCAGATGACGCATCGGAGGGGACTGCCGACAGGAATATTCTAGAGGGGACTGCCGACCAGACTTACCTGGAGGGGACTGCCGACCAGGTAATGCATGCATCCGCTGACTTATTTACCTCCTCAATAAACTGGAATCAATCTCTTTAAAATAATTGCTTTCGGAAAAAAACTCGTTATTAATCCAATAAGTCATCAATAATTCACTGAAAGCATAACTTAAGAATATCCCGATACCTCAAGGCTCAATATCTCAATAAATCCTCGAAAGCAAAAATCCTCGGTAAATCAATAAATGCTTTCGGAAAAAATCTCAATAAAACTTCAAAGCTGATAAGTGCGGAGCTCAAAACTCAAGAAATCTCGATAATTTGATCATGCTCAAATATTTGCCAAATCATTCGTACTCTTATATCACCATATAAATCGATATTCAAAATCAATAATTCTCACAATACTTTCTTAATCAATCACTTCCCGAAATCATTTCCCAATTCAATAACTCATAAATAAATAGCTTGAAAATCTATTGAAAGCCCTCGAGAAGGAAATCCACTAATAATCTCGTAACTCATAGAGCAGAATAAATCTCAAGAGATCAAGCTCATAAAATCTTAAAACTCAATAATTCAAATAATAATTTAAACCTTAATCAGAAAATAATAATATACTGCATGCACAATTAATTTAAAATAAATGTCCACTCACAATTTTATTTAGGCGACCACGCTACCGGTTTCCTACGTCGAGCAGTAGCTAGGCACGTCGCCCTGTACACAATTATAATTCGTGAATAACAATCCGGAAATTAAATACGATTCCTACATCAAATCCTCATAAATCAACATTTCTATTTCTTCTCTGATTTAACCAAAACTTCATCATTAACACCAATTCTTTAATTCAAATTTTCTAGGGCAGAATTGAGAGAAATCTAACGGTGGAATTCTCGTAAATCAATAACCAAACTATTGAACTTCGGAAATTCCGATCGATACCAAATCTTTTCCGATTCCTACCAAACTCATATCTATAGATTCGTAACAACAAGTACTATCCAACAGATCAAAACAACTCACCAGGAACAGTCGAACGCGCCGCCACAGGCGACTGAGCCTGGGCCCCACGTGCCGCCGGTCAACCACCATATCTGGCTACAAAATTTTACCACCATCATCAACTCAACATTCTATGCATCTTTCATAACTGTGGCCAAGCTCAATTTCAAGTCTAAGGGGTCGAAATTACCTCAAATTCATACGGGGTTTCTCGTTGTCAATCCGTCGTAATCCAGCAAAATTGAGGTTACCCACTGGCATGGGTCGAACCACGAAGACGAGGACTCCATGCTATGGGTGGTGGCCACCGCGAACACCACCTTGCTGCACTTCCTACGGCCCAAATCGCTCCACCAAAATACCACAGACGTAAGGAGGAGGAAGAGAAGGTTCCATAGCTGCCGGCCTTGTCCAAATCCGTTACCGGACGAGGGAGAAACCGTCGGCCAAAGTCGACGGGGTCGGGGAGAGAAAAACGGAGAGGAGAGAGAGAGAGAATGGTAGAATCTGATCTACCACAGTAAATTTTCGAATATATATACTAATTTATCATGAACAGTAACTTTACCTTTTTGCTTATAACTTCTACATACGAACTCCGATTTTTACGAACCACATATGTACGCGCTCTGTTTAACATTCTCTACGACTTTCATGAAGAAAATTTTCTCAAATTTTGACCCGAACAAAAAGTCAACTTTTAGGGCCCACTAAAAGGTCGAAACGGAGCCGAAAATAAAAATAACTCTCGTTTACCGTCCGAAAGACTAGTAAACTGGTAAATTTGGGTTCGGGACGTTACACATAAGTTTCTCTAAAATGTGTCTCCTTCTACATTCATTAGAGGTAATATAAAGGTATTTAGTTCCATTCTCACTGTGTGTTTCTACATAATAACAGTTGACACGAATATCTTTGAAACTTAACAAGGTTCGATTAGCTCTTGGTTAATATTTCTATTTGGGTAGAATGACAATCTTTTCATTCTAATAATTTTTTCTTTTTCTAGATGTATTGCTATTTCGAACCATGTAAATATGTGTAGTAAATAAATTCGAATAAATTCAGTGTTTCAAAATAAAATTCGAAATTTATTAATAAGCCAATGATAATCAAATCAAGGTCTTTGTGCAGAAATCTAATTCATCAAACCATTCTTTAAGACCAAACAATAGTCAAATTAAAAATGAGGCATTATGCCTTCACAACTGTCTTTGGAAAATAAAAAGATAAAGCAGGTCAGTCAAAATCTAGTGCATCCATTGACTGAGCAAGTTCCTTGTTGCCATTGAAGTCTGCAATTGTGAGGTTGACATCTGGGTCATGGCCTCCTTCTTCCATATAGTGAGCCTCTTGTTCTTTAGACTCCCTATACCTCTTGTAAGTGGCTGCAACTATGTTGCTTGCTTGGCAGTTATTGTACCAATGCCCAATGGCTCCACACCTATAGCATGGTTCATTGCCAACTCTATCCTGTTTGATTGAAGGGTTCTTAGGTGCCCTTTGCACCTTGTTTCCATGACCACTAGGGCCAGCACCACCATCTCTGCGCCATACATTGGGAAGGCCTCCACGGCCCATACCACGACCCCCACGTCCCTTTCCATGTGGTGCATTGTTGCCACGTGGGTAGGCATCAGCACATCCAACCCCCTTTGCATTGGGGTTCTTTCCACCTTTCACTTTTTTATAATTAGCCTCGGGAATTTTTTTTATCCCAACAGGCCTGGCATTGTTGTTCAAAAGAACCTCAATATGCCTCTCAGCCACTTGCAGTAGGTTGATAAGCTTATTGAAGGTTGTGATTCTTTTGTTGTCATACTCCAGCCTATATTGGTTCGCTAGTATAACTGCTGAAGTAGGAAAAGTGGAAAGAGTGTTCTGGATCATATCATCTTCTGTGAGTTCCTTTCCACAGAAATTTAGACGTCCCTTTAGGCGCAACATGTCTTTGTTGAAGTCATTGACCCTTTTGTAGTCAAGCAAGCAGATTTCATTCCACTGAACGGTCAGTTCTGGGAGCAAGGTGTCATGAATGTTCCAAAAACGTCCGTTAAGGGCATCCCACAGTTCTTTGGGTGTCTTCAACTAAACGTATTCCCAGCGTAGGCTAGGATCAATATGTTGCCTTAGAAACATTAAGGCATTTGCTTTCACCTTGTCAAACGGTCCATCGTCTTTGGGGTCAGTGGGAGTTTTGATGGTGGCAGTGTAGTCTTTTGCCACAAAGGCAGTTTCTACATCGGAAATCCAACGGTGGTACTCAAGTACTTCTGAGTTCAAAATGTCAAATTCAGGTCGAGTTGGATTAGCCATCTACATAAACAAGAGAGAAGAAATAAATTACGCAGTCATAAAGACATCCCCGTGAATTATTTTCCAAAAAAAAAATATGAATTAGATTTCAAGACCAAGATTCATAATGGTCACATTTTTCGATGCTATGTGAAAATGTTTTATCACGGTAAGTGTGTATGTATAATGCGCATGAATTTTCATTATCATGGCAAAACGGAATTTATATATTGCATGCTAAATAAGGAATAACTATAGCACATAATAAAGGATAAAACATAGCATATATAAAAAAAATAAATTACATGGCATGCTCAAATTTCACAAATATACAACAAATTATATACTACACCAGATTTGCTCACCTAAGGGACAGTTTTAAGGGACTGTGAGGGACAAATGCATCTTAACCACATGTATTAAATATAAAAGCAGAAATTATAATAACTTAAAAATGTGCATTTATTTTCAGCCGTTAGATTCACTTGTCCCTCATAGTCCCTTAAAAACTGTCCCTTAGGTGAGCAGGCCTTTATACTAAACATAATAATTTATACATAAAATAAAATGTAAACAATAGCATAATACAAAGCATGCGTAGGCATAATTTATATAAGCGTAAATAAAATAAAAACATGCTCAAAATTTCATAATAAAAACATAAACAATAAAATATAAGGCATGCTTAAAAATAGTAAACATAAATGAAATTCACATGTTTTAGATTCCACGAATATATATCACATATATAATAAGCAATAATATAGCATGCTAAAAAAAATTCTAATTACAAACAATTAAATATACCATAGTATGAAATTAAATAAATAAAAGAGAACATACTTGGTTTGGAGAAAATAAAACAATCCTAGCGCAAGCGCGTGTTGATGCAGGCGTGCGTAGCGATGTTTTTGAGCTTGAGAAGAACTGGGCTGCTTCCTCTTGTAGGGGCCACAAAACCTTGTTTTTTTTTTTTTGTCTGTTCTGGGCCGTAGAGGCTTGCTTTTTTCTTTTTTCTTGTCTGGGCCGCAGGGCCTTTTTTTTTTCTTTTGGGCTGGGTCTTTACTTTGGCCAGGGTCACGTTTTTTTTCTCTTGACTTTTTTTTTTTTTTGGGTTTTTGTCCATTTACCCCATTTTTAGAGATTTTTTTTCCCACTTACCCCATTAAGTTTTTTTAATTCTCTCTTACCCAAAACACTCTAAGGAGGTATTCCCTAATATCCCATTAAATTTTTTTTTTTTAAATTTTTTTAATATCCCATTAAATTTTTTTTAATACCATTTTACCCTCACCCTTTTTTTTTTTGAATAATTTACCCTCACCCCTTTGTTACTTAGAGAGAGAAAAAAAAATGGAAGAGAGAGAAACCATAGGAGACTTCGCTGGAGCCCCGTCACCGGTCGCCGGAATCCGGTTATCCGCCACCGGATTCCGGCCAACTTTCGCCGGATTCCGGTCACCGGCCGCAGCTCACCGGACTTTTCTGAAAACCTCACCGGAAAGGTTTATTGCCCCAATAGACATCTATTGCCCCCAATAGACGTCTATCAGCCATGTATTGCCCCCTAATAGACGTCTATTGCCTCCCAATAGACGTCTCGAATACCGAAATGGAAACAAATTTTCCTAAAATTACACAAATAAAACTTTGATTAAAGAAAAAAAAAGAGGAGATTACATCAATTCAAACACTTCACCAGGTACGCCCATTGACGCTAAGGACATCTTCACCAACTACACCGCCGAGCGCCTTCGCCGGATCCGACTATTTCAGCAACTACCACGACCGGGTCAACGTCCCCAATCTCCGATTCATTTCCTCAACTCGAGCTCCAACAATCACAAGCTCTCCTTCACCGGCTACAGCCCTCGCTTTCGCCTCCACCAGAATTTCATAGTTGTGGTCGCCGAGATGCACGCGCTCCTGATGGAACCTGACCCAGCGGCGACTTTGGTTCTGACGGAGCAGTTTGATTTCAAAAGGATGTTGAAGGCGGTGGAGAGGTTCAAGGTGACGGCGATGTTCTGGCCGAGGACGGAGGCCGTCTCAGAGATGGTCTGGTACGGCGGCATTCGATTGGTGAGGAGAGAGAGAGAGAGATGGGGATCGGGAAGAGAGATAGATGAGTGGCAGTGGCAGTGGCTGTGGTTTCTTAATTAGACTAAGGGCAAAATTGTCATTTTCCTTTAAATTGGGTTAGTGGGAATAAAAATCTGTTGGTGGGGTAAGTGGGAAAATTTTGGGCAATTTTGGTGCTTTTGGTCAAGATCCCTTTTTTTTTTTTTTTTTTTGTTGGGCCGGGTAACACGTCTTTTTTTTTTTTTCTTTTTTTTTCGCGTCTTCCTCCTTCTGCTCTTCTTCTTTCTGATTTTCTCTCTTCTTTTTTTTCTGGTTTGCAGATGGGTGTTGGTATGGAGGCGCCGCTGATCTGTAGTTAGCTCTGGTGGAGGTAGCGCTGGAGACGGAGACGGAGACGGCTCGGTGCAGCGTTGGAGACGGCTCGGTGGTGCAAGGCTGCAAGCGGGTTTGGATCGGTGCTGCAGGTGAGGCTTCAGTGAAGGAGGAGGCAGTGCTGCAGTTCGCTGGAGGCGGTGCTACAGTTCGCTGGAGGCCCGTGTGGGCTGGCAGGGACGAAGGACGAGGCCGAGAAGGGAGGTAAGGCCGGTCTGGACGCGGCCGGTCTTGGACGGGGAAGAGAATTTATTTTTTTTTCTAGGGTTTTGGTTTTTTCCTTCTTGGCTATTGGCTCTGAGCGTGCTGATAACGTGTAAAAGTAAAATGAAATTTGAATTGGTTTACTCATTTCATTTTATAGTCCATTTATATATGAAGAGAATTACAACGGAAATATCAATTACAATGATGACATTAAATGCTGATTGATCCGTAATCCTTGCTGATTGATCCATAATCGCTAATTTCTTGATTCCCTCTCCGTCAGTCACTTTGACGAAGACACATAATATGCTTTTCCTTTAACAAATTTGGTATTATGGAACAATTTATAAGAGTCATTATAGGTAAGTGGAAAAAAAAAATTTTGAATAGTGTGAGGGGAAAAAATTTCCTAGAATTAATGGAAAAGGACAAAATCTTTTTTTTTTTTTTTTAACTTTCTGTAGAATATATTACTACACAGACAAAAAAAAAAAAAAAAAAAAACCTTAATCCAGCCTGCCCTTGGGCTGTTTGGCATTGCTTCTAAAGCATAGAAGTGCTTTTCAAAAAATGCGTTTTTCAAATTGTTGTTCTATGAGAAAACATATTACATATGTCAAGTGTTTCTCAAATCCATTTCTAAAATCAACCAAGGACACATTCAATAAGGTATATTTATAGCTAGTTTTCTTGATCAATTCAAAAGCGTTTATGATATAATCCCAAACAACCCATAATAATAATGAGATTTTTTATTGGTAATTTTTTATTCTCTATTACATGTATTCTTTATTTGTCAATACATGCGTGGAATTATGGATCAACACATGCCAAGTTGCTAACGACTATGGTCAACGTTGGGGAACGCCCTAACTTGGTAGAATGGTCCCGATAAATGCTAAATATAATCGTATAAATTGACTACGCCTATAAATGGACTTTGGAAGTTTGGCCACTTACAGACTTACAGGCAACTTGCACATGCATGCCGAGTCCTCTTTGGGCGGCTTACTGACTGGATATATATTTTTTGACGTAGAACTAATATGATATAAACAATGACCTAAACCCTACTACGGGTTCACGCTTCGTCATTGTGTCTGCATTTTTTATTTTTTTTTTTAATTTGGGGTTACATGAAAGAATAATTTTTTTTTCTCAGGTGAACTTAATTATTCATTAATTGAAGTATTTACCGATACAAAAGTGTCGAAAAAATTAGATATTTAATTGATAAACGATTATTTATCGATTTTTTTTTTTTGAAGAATTCTCGATATATCTGTTTTGATTGATAAAGTAATTCAGGTTTCACAAATAAAACCAATTAGTAATGGTTGTGGTTGACTCAAATCCTTACAAACTCAAGAAGTTATTAACTAGGGTTTGCTCCAAAAGACCCAGACTGCGTCTTGGTTACTGAAGTTCTCTTCTTGTCCGGTGGCGCTCGTCGGCGCTAGTTCGCCGCTTTGGGCTACTGTCGGACGGGTTCTGGAATGCTATTGCCTCGGTGGCTTTATGTATGTGAAGTTTGGCTCGAAGGTTTGCCGGAATGGGTGGAGGTGGACTCCGGATGACTTTTCTGATTCGAGATCGAACTGGACAAAGACGGCGGGTTTCGTCATGGGCTTCCAGGACCTGCGGTAGCGTCTTCGTCATGGGATTTTCAGAATTGGAGGCGGTGGTGGTAATGATGGAGTCGGAGCAGATCGTGTCGTGGAGGCGTGGCTTCGGTGGTTTGGGTGGATTGCTGTGACAGCGTGGCTATGGAGGGTCTGGCTGGATCGTGAAGGCCGGTGTCGCTTAGTGGTTCTGGGCGGTTTCGTGGAGTGGTCGCGGCAGCGAGGTTCTGCATGGTGGTGGTCGGCGGCGCTGCTCCGAAGTTGTGCACAGATTTTGGGTTGGCGATGGTGTTTGGGCTGGGCTTGGGGCACCCTTCTCTGCTGGGCCGTGAGTTGAACTTCCTCTCTCTTGGAGCTGCCCTCTTGGGCATTTATTTTGGGCTGAGGTGTTTTGCCCTATGCCCATTTCTATGTTTTTAGTTTACCTAATTACAATAATTTCCTTTTTAGGAAACTATGCATTTTTGTGCACCCTATGTATCTCTAGCGCCTCTGGAGTAGTACCAACAGAGGACTCTCGCTATGTCTACGTACTTAATTGTCTAATGAGTGGGTCTATAGCTATGTACTATTGCGGAAACTACCACTAGCTTCTTGTCTACGGCGAAAGGGTATGTACCGGCCTATTCTGGCTTGTGATGTAATATATTGACACCAGATTTGGGTTTGATTAAAAAAAAAAAAAAAAAAATCTTACAAACTCATAGGCAAGAGTATATTTCTCTAATGTGAGAGTTTTTTTTTTTTTTTTTTCTTTTTCCATTCTCATCAGTATTTTACTAAAAAAATTAGAATATTTCATAATAAGACTTAATATGTCTTTAAGGCCTCCATGAGATTCGGAGCGACCTTAGCAGGTGAAACTAGGCTTTCGTGTTCGTGGTGGAACCTTCATTCCCCAGACCATGCAGCGACGTGCTCCAGGGAGAGGAAGGTGTGTGCTGATCGGTGACGGGCTCACGACACGATCGGTGATGGGTTCGATGGCGCAAAATCGGTGTGTTTCTGTTTGGCAACGGTGGCCGTATTCCAGGTTGCTGCTTCATCTGAAGTGTTTCACTTGGGTGTTGTGGCTCTGGCACTCCGGCAATAATTGTGGTGGTGTGGCCATTGGTTTCTCGGAGGGGTGGTAGTCTGTTTTACGGCTGTGGCTTTGAAGAGACTTTTCTAATCGTCGCTTCACTACAACAGAAAGTCTTTTTAGCGACCAAGTTTTTTTTGAGGAATTTATTTTCCTCAGTAAATGTCACTTTTTACGAGGAATATTTCGATTCCTCAATAAATGTCATTAGGTTTTCTGTGAGAAACATATTTTCCTCACTATACACCACTTTCTACGACAAATATTTTTGTTCATCACTAAAAGTGACCATAGTTTGTTCTCCTAATTCGTCATGTTATTAGCGAGGAAATATGAGACTAGGGTGAGGAATTTTTTCATCACAAAAATGACATTCAACGAGGAAATAACGATTTCATCATTATTAGTTTGGCGGAAAATTATGTAAAACCCGCCAAATTCAATGGTGACAAAATTATGGATTCCTCGCTAAAATCCCGTGTTTTACGATGAACTATTTCCTCATGAAAAGAATCAATTAGCGAGGAAATAATGATTTCGTCTTTATTAGTTTGGCGGAAAATTATGTAAAACCCGCCAAATTCAATGACGACAAAATTATGGATTCCTCGCTAAAATCCTGTGTTTTACGATGAACTATTTCCTCGTGAAAAGAAGCAATTAGTGAGGAAATAACGATTTCGTCGTTATTAGTTTGGCGGAAAATTATGTAAAATCCGCCAAATTCAATGGCGACAAAATTATGAATTCCTCGCTAAAAGCCCGTGTTTTATGATGAACTATTTCCTCGTGAAAAGAAGCAATTAGTGAGCAAATAACGATTTCGTCGTTATTAGTTTGGCGGAAAATTATGTAAAACCCGCCAAATTCAATGGCGATAAAATTATGGATTCCTCACTAAAAGCTCGTGTTTTACGATGAACTATTTCCTCATGAAAAGAAACAATTAGCGAGAAAATAACGATTTCGTCGTTATTAGTTTGGCGGAAAATTATGTAAAACCCGCTAAATTCAATGGCGACAAAATTATGGTTTCCTCGCTAAAAGCACGTGTTTTACAATGAACTATTTCCTCGTGAAAAGAAGCAATTAGCGAGGAAATAACGATTTCGTCATTACTTGTTCGGCGAAAAATTATGTAAAACCCGCCAAATTCAATGGCGACAAAACTATGGTTTCCTCTCAAAAAGTCCGTGTTTTGTGATGAACTATTTCCTCGTCAAAAGAAGCATTTAGCGAGGAAAATACATTTTCCCTGTTATTAGTTTGGGAAAAAATTGTGTAAGGCCAGCCAAATTCAACTGCAACAAAACTATGGATTCCTCGTTAAAATTTTGTGTTCTACAAGGAACCATTTCCTCGTAAAAGAAAAAATAATTTGCAAGGAAAAAAAGATTTTGTCGTTATTAGTAATGATGATTTATTTCTAGAAGATTTTGAGTTAGCAATAATTTATTCACTCTAAAGACTACTATGAATTTTTACTTTGATCAAGAGCAAATACGTTTTTTTTTTATCCAGAAGATTTTTTTTTTTTTTTTAAAGTGATCCAGAAGATAATTTTGGTACTATTGATTTAATCATAGACACTTATGAAAAAAGCACATAAAACAAAGCCAAAAAAAGACCCAAAAAAAGAACAGTAAAAGTAATAAAAAAAAAAAACTACTGTTTTATATTAAGATTTATGAATGAAAAAATTACCAAAAAGGACATAGAATAAGTCAATTGAGACAGAAAAAAAAAAAAATAGAGAATGAAAAAAATGAAGAAGACCTCCTCAGGGATTCGAAGACTGAAAAATTGTGCAACGGTCTTACTAATTGAACTAGCAATGCAATCGTTATTCATAACTTCTAACATATACATACACACACATACACACTTGTTTGGAGGCCACCGATTTTATATATATATATATATATATATATATATATATATAGGGCCCTTCTAGTGAGGGATCCTTTTTTTTTGTCTTTTCTAGGGACCAACTTTTCGATCATATTTTCACATCTCAACCGTTCAGTTTTTAGATCCTAATGTATAGATCACTTATGTAAATTTTCAGCCAATTTGATGATCGTTAAGGCATAAACGCGAACGGTTCTGGTTTGACAGATTCGGTCCGTTCGTGTAAATTGCAGTTTTGGATGCCTTAACGATCATCGATTTCGCTGAAAATTTGTAGAGGTAATCTACTCATTAGGACTTAAAAAATGAACAGTTGAGATGCCGAAATATAATAAAAAAGTTTGTTTAATGCCTATCCCTATAAAAGACCAAAAAAAGGGATCCCTTATTGGAATGGACCTTTATATATATACAGATCCTATTCAGAGTGAGGTCAACGTGTGAGGTTGGAGTTTAGGGTCACTTTTCGGTCTCATATTCACATCTCGACCATTCAGTTTTTAGGTACTAATGTATAGATCATCCTTGCAAAATTTCAGTCAAATTGATGGTCGTTAAGACGTTGATAACTGCCTTAAAGCTAGTACTGTTCAGGGTAGACATATTCAGTTCGTCCATTGGTTTAAGTGAGTTAGATACCTTAAAGATCATCAATTTGGCTGAAACTTTGTAGAGATAATCTATACATTAGTACCTAAAAACTAAACGGTCGAGATGTGGATATGAGACCAAAAAGTGACCCTAAACTCCAACCTCATACGTTAATTTCAGAGTGAGGCCTCACTTTGGATATGATGTGTGTGTGTGTGTCTATATATATATATATATATATATATATATATATATATATATATATATATATATATTTCAACAAAGGCATATAATCAGAGGCTTATAAAGATTAGAGACTTAGTGCGGCGGCACCACCTGCACACTTTAAGGTCGTCTCTGTTCTCAGAAGGGTTTCGAATCAAGATAGCTAATAATCAATTGACTGATTCTGCCTCATTTCAATCCACTCGAGAGAATTATTTTTCAAAGGGATTGTGCCTTGAATAGATTGTATCTCAAAGAGATTGTACCTCATTCGGATTTTTCCTTGAGCAAATCTCTTGTCACTCAAATCCTCCTTAAAGAGTTTCATCCTATCGAGATCCTCCTCTACAAGTTATTTCCACCTCGATTAGATATTCACGCCTTGACCGGATATTTCCACCTTGATCAGATATTCCCACCTCAACCAGATGTTTCAACCTCGACCAGAATTTCCTACCTCGACCAAATATTTCCACCTCGATTAGATATTCCCGCCTTAACTAGATATCTGCACCTTAACAGGATATCTCCTCTAAACAAGAAATCTTCTTATTGAGAATATAGAAAAACAAGTAAAAAAGATAACCAAAAACTACATATTATTTTGTCATTCCCATTAGATTGAGAAGTTTTCACATTTCTAATAGATTAAGGGTAAATGCTCTATAAGAGACACATCGGCATATACTATAAGATTACCAATAAATAACATGTGCTCTATAAGAGAAGTTTTCACATTTCTAATATATTCCTGCTTTTAAAACTATGATGGAAATATCATAGACTTCTCCACAATTAAAAACCGTTAAGATATTCACAATCATAAAGATACCCTAAACTCATTTTTATTTTTATAAACACATTTTTATTTTTATAAATGACATATTGAAGGATTAGAAAGATGAAAAAAAGAAAAAAAAGAAAAAAAAATTAATAATAAAGAAGCGGGACGTTTTGGTTGGTTTCATTAGCCGAAGGGGGAGGGAAAAAAAAAGAAGAAGCGCTAATCTAAAAAGGAAAACAATTAGAGATAAAACCTAAAAGAAACAAAACTCAATTCTCTCTCTCACGGCGATCTCGTCGACCTTCATCTTCATAATACGTCTTTGAGCCTCCCTCTCTGCATCTCCCATCTTTGAAGCTCTGATCTCTGCAGGTAAGACTACATTCATCTTTTTTCCTCCTTATACATCATTATTGTATAGTTTGATTAACGAAAATCTTATTTTCAAGAACACAACAAGGGTTTCAATCGAATTGGGATTGAATTGAATTGGGTCTGGGTTGAATTGAATAATTACCAGAAACTATAACCCAGTTGTCCATCTGCAAAAGATAGTGATGATGATGATTTAGGAGTTTGCTACTGTAAATATCCTAGAGATGATCGATGAGTTTAATTTCGGTTTCATCTTAATATATATAATCAAGGAAAACATGGAAGAAGAGGTAGGGTGTTTGGATATTGCTGTTGTCTTCACATTGTTGTCTTCATTAGAATAACATTTCGTATGAATTCTGGGTTGGCCTGTCTCTCTGCCTTGGTGTCTCTGTCAATGTCTTTCTCTATCGATATTCATTCATCTGCTACTGTGTGATGGCTGTTTGACCCAATTAATTATCGAAAGGGTCTGGCTTATTCTTCATTTTTCTCATCATACTCATCTACTTTCAGATTGATACTTACAACAAATTCACCTTTTTCTTTAGGCCATTATTTGTGTTAGAAGGTACAGATGAGAATCATAGATAATCTGCAGAACTTGAAAGGATTCATTATCCTATATTGAACCATCATGGTTGTTTAGTTAGGTCCAATGTTATTATCTGTGTCTTTTACACCATCACATATAGTATAGGACGGTTGCTGAACCATCTTCACAGATTCATTTCTCTTATCTTTGGTTTTTGATTGATGTGCAGCTCTGTCCTTCCTTTAGAAATTTAAGATATACCTGAAAGCCAGCCATCATCCTATTTTTGTTTTTTTTTTTTATTCTGATATTATAACTGTTATCTGCAATTTTGGACACCCGTTCACTCTTTTATTATTTGCAAATTTGTTTGACTTTAAGTTTTTTTTTTTGTAATCAACAAAAATATATAAGAGTGTTGCCAAAGGTAACAACAAATATCCTAGCATACGCAACCATTTAATCTTTAGTTTTGTTCAAAGCTCTTCGGTGGCCTGTTGTTGTTCTGTGTTCAAATATTTTTGCTGTCATAAAATATATATGTTGATGACATAGAAACAATGCTACTGTTTCCATCAAGAATCCTGTTTAATCAGATACATCAGAGACATCTTCCCAAGTACAAAAAAAGTAAATAGTAGTAGCAAACAACTAGGAATGATTAAAGGAAGGACAACCCTGGGACCAATCTTCAATCCGACTAGGAAAAGTAGGTTGGTAAAGGCTCATATAAGACATATAGAAGCCATGGGAAATCCATTTACTATGTTGAAAATTAGTCATGTAAAATTGAATACGAGACACCTTCTGCATTTTGAGTCTTGCTCTCAATCCTTGGAAACAGTATGAAATAATCTATAATTTTCATATGATAAATGAGACAACTTATGCATTGAAACTCTTGCTCCCAATCCTTAGAAACTGTATAAATTCTGTTGATTAAACTCTTGCTCTCAATCCTTAGAAACTGTATAAATTCTGTTGATTAAACTCTTGCTCTCTCCCCCTTACCATTCTTTCCAGTTTATTGCAGAGAGATTGTTGGCAATTGAGGCTTCTGATGAGGAATAGAGGCTTCTGATCTATCCTTAATTTAGTTCACTACTCTAAGTGCATGTAATGTGATGGATATGCTTGCCTTTTAGGATGACTATCTTTTGATAAAAGTTTTAAGACCTTGCAAGTTGTGTATTTATCTGATATTAACGGTTGTGTGCAATGTGCTTTTGCTTTGTCTAAATATCTCTTGATAAAGTTCTCATTAGTATTATAGTAAAGAATACGAAAAACCAAATGGATGTAGAATACATCCAGTTGTAAGAGTGGAGAATTCATTACATATTGATCCTTAAATTACCTTTTGTGCAGGAAAGAGTCTGGAGCATTTCTAAAATTTAGCTCAAGTTCAAGATCTTAAGGTAATCATTTTGTCCTGTGTACTCTGAATTTTTTTAGCTTCCATTTTAGTCTTACAATCAGTTACTTTATTTGATGATAGGATCTATATTAACCTTCTATAAAGCTGAAAAATTAATGATTGGAATCCTTAATAAAGGGAGATAGTATATAATTGTGGAGGAGTTCTGTAGATGGGTTTACACACGTCTAAATGAGCATATAATGGAATATCTATTGGTGTTGGGTATTATGTGTTAGGGGTGTATATATATAGCTAGATTGATAAGTAGAGAAGGTGTTGGCTGAGGAAGAGTAACTGGGTCTGCTTACAAAGACTCAGTTTAAGTAAAGCTAGATCAGAATTTATAAAGAGTTAAAGTCAAACAAGTTGAGAACAATACTATAGGAAAGAATTGAGTTAAAGATGCCCTAGGAATCGAGTTAGAGATTACTTACTGCTTTTTGGTTATCTCATGCACTACTCCAAAAAAAAAAAAAAAAGGCTTTCTAACACAACCTGGTGCATAAAATGCAGGTTAGACAACAATTTGATCCTCAAATTGTTGATAGAAGACAGAGCCCCAAAATTAGTCAGTGTCATCACCAGGTGAGTTATATTCTCTTATTTTTTATATGTATAATATATACTCTATGCTAATTTGTATGTGTATTGATAATGTATACGAGTTTGATTATGCACAAGAACCCTAGATACATTCCCGGCTTGTGCGTAGGCTAGCGTAGATGGTGACCGGATGAAATTTAATTTTGATTGCTTGATCATGAGAATTTTGAATGTTTTGACTTTTGTTTTTGATGATTGAGTGCAAAGGTTCTTGGAGTAAAATCGGGCTACATCAAGGGTTGTGGTTTTGGCCCTAGGCCTCCACCATCTAGTACTTCTCGATCGTCACTAGATGAAATGTCTGAGAAGAATAAAGAGTTAGAAGATAAACTTGAAGAGACCCAAGATACTATAAAGGCTCTACAAGAAAAGATTGATGCACAAAACGTGTTGATCCAAGAATTGCAGGAGCAAGGCAAAAAGTTTGAGCAGTTCATGGCAACCTTTATGAACCAACAAGCATCGAGTTAGTTATGCATATCTAGGATTTAGTATCAGTTAAACAAGTTCATTGATTTTTGGATCATTTTTAGTTCAGTATTGACTTTAGACTATTCCAATTTGTAGTTATAGTAGACAACATTATGAATTATTATTTTGTTTATTGTTTAACTAGTTTTGAATAAGAATCCTCTTTTTAGAATAAAATAATATGTATCGCTGGCAGGTCGTATCGTAATAAGAAGATAACTGCAACAAAAATAAATTTCCTCGCTATAGATTAAAATCAATAACGACAAAAATAAATTTTCTCACTATAGACTGTAGATCCTACATTGACGGAAAACACATTCCTCGTTGAGTATCTTTATCGAGAAAATTTTTTCTTCTTGAAAAGATACATATTACAATGAAACAAAATTTCCTCGCTGAAATAAGTTTATAGAGAGGAAAAACTTCCTCGCCCAAAGCTATTTATAACGACGAAAATATTTTTCTCCCAAAAACCGTAGTCCCTACACTGATGAAAAACACATTCCTCATTGTTGAGTATCTTTATTGAGAAAACCTTTTCTCATTGAAAATATACATTTTACGATGAAACAAAATTTCCTCGCTGAAAACAGTTTATAGCTGAAAAAAACTTGGTCGCCCAAAACTATTTATAACGACGAAAATATTTTCGTCCCAAAAACTATAGTTCCAACGCCGATGGAAAACATATTCCTCGTTGTTAAGTATCTTTAATGAGAAAACTTTTTCTCGCTGAAAGAATACATAGTACAATGAAACAAAATATCCTCGCTAAAAACAGTTTACAGCGAGAAAAATCTTCCTCACCCAAAGCTTATAACGACGAAAATTCGTCGCAGAAAAAGTAGTTTAAATATTTTATTTATTTACATTTTTTAATTTTGGTTATCATTGGCGAGGAAATAATTAATTTCGCGACGAAATCTAGTATGTCGGAAAATATATTTAACGACTATTTTTTAATCGTTGAACTTTTTTAACGAGAAAGAAGTATGAGTTTGAGTGAGGAAAGAAATTGTCGCTATAGAATAACAGCGAGACAAATAAATTTCATCACGAAAAGGGTTTGACGAGGATATTGTTTTTTCGTCGCTGAAGCTTTTCTTGATGAGCGTTCTCCGACAAATTGAAGACGAAAAGAATTTCCTCGCAGAAGTACTTCCGCGACGAAATGTCTGTTTTTAGCGAGGAATTTGTTCCTCGCAAATGAGGTTTTTTGTTGTAGTGCTTGTTGATTTCCAAGTCAGAGTCTTGGGGGCTTTTCTCTAGTTTTCAATGATGGAGGAGGCTAGAGGCAGGCCGTCGGAATGTTGAAGATTGGTTGCTCACTGGTTGGATCTTTGGGGTCGAGTTGTGGGGTGCAGGATTGGCCTTGGGCCTCAGCTTCCTTGGACTGCAATTCTGCAATGGTGGGCTAGGCCTGAAGTTGGTCCTAGCCTCCTTCTCTACCCTTTGGGTTTGGCTTGGTCTAGGCCTTTTTTTTTTTTTTTTTTTGGGGGGGGGGGGGGGGGGGTGTTGGGGTTGGGAAGGTAGCCTAGTTTGTTTTTTTTTTTTGCTTTGAATAAGTGCTCTTACCTTGTTTTGCCCTTAGTCGTAGCTATATGCTGGTTGATGAGCGGCGATGTACACCAGGAGAGTCTTAGACATCAACACTTGTGATAGCTAAATTTATAAGCTATTGATTTTCCTTATTCACACTTAAGATTGTCAATTGTAGTAAGGGTAAATAAGGGTCTTTCATGCAGAGGACTAAGGTTATAACTACTCAAAACAATGTCACAAAAGTGACACTGTTCCTTGCTGGGAACAGCAGTCGGAAACCTAATATAAACTAATCAGAAAAATAAGAAAATTTACACTGATGTACTAGACACACAGGGAGTACATAACACATAATTTAGGATTTTTTGGATGTAGTTTACTATTTTAAATAAATACGAAAAGATAGAGTACAGAAGCTGAAAATAACAAAAATTGGTTTTAAGATGGGTTTTGAAATAAATGAAAATAAAGCTAGCTAAAGAAGATGCATCCACACCCCCGACAATCACATAGAAGACAATTTGTTCCATCCTAATTCAATTAATCTAGATGAAGATGCTCAGGTTGGCTCGGTACGCTTGAACACAACCTATTACTCTTTCTTACTTCGTACGCTAGGAAAGAAGTACTCTACACCTAGACTATTCCCAAGCAATGCAACCTAAAGATACGCTTATTAGATTTAACATGCAGAGATCATTAAGTTGTAAAAGAGTTTTAGACATCACAAGACATCGCAAATAACTTAGAGCCTTGCTAAACATAGAACTCAGTTTACTTGATAGTGAAAACTAACAATTGCTTCTCTAGAAGGTTTGAGGAGTCCAACTATTGACACAGGCATCAAACAATCAAAGCAATAGAATCCTAACATGTATACTAAGCATGCACTCAAAGCATACAAGCAAGCATTCATCAATGAAAAAGTAGTAAACTAAAGTCTCATCATGAATTAAAAGAAAATAAAATCAAAGGTCAAAATCATCTTGTAGTTCATGTCTAGGGGCTTCAAGCAGGCCCTTAACTAATAAAAACTAGTTAAACATAGAAGAAACAAAACAAACTAAAGAAGGGGAGGAAGAGAGAGAGCAAGTTGCTGCCTATTTATCTTCTTTTATATGCTTAGAGGTTGCCTTCATCTTTCTTGTTATGTAGGAAATCCAAAACCTAAAAGAATTAGGGTTAGCGTGCTTAGGTGGAGTTTTCCTATTGTCTCTTGAACTTGATGACTCATTCCAACCATTCACGTCGCGCCATTTGTCTATATTAAGTTGAAATTTGAAGCACAAACTCGGCCTCGGGCTTCCTGGTGTGATTCGGGTCTCGAAACATAAATTCCCGTCCAACCTCAGATTCAAGAACAACCTGACCTTCTTGTACTAAATCAGCCATAACTTCTTATAGAAAAATGATATTGACAAGCCATAAAAGGTTTGAAAACTAGACATCCAAGACTTTCTATCAATATAAAGATCATCATCTGGTTCGTCTCGAGCTGGTCTTAATAATCCGTCGAAGTTGACTGATCTGCACATGCAGATTTGCCGATTTTGCCTTTTAGTCCCTCTTTTGCTTCTTTACTTCTTCTTTTCTCAAAATACCTACAAAACATAAAAACAACTAAATTAACCATAAAATAAGTTAAAGTAACGAGGTAAATATCGGAGTTAACAATAATAACGTTACATTATTATGCTCCTATCAGCTTGTCAAGTCAATCGGCTTCTCTGATTTAGATAGGTGTAGGGTTTTTTTACTTTCTGCATTTTTTAGTTTTTGTTTTTTTGGTAGCTCAACTTTTTTTTTTTTTTGAACTAATGAAATTTCATTGATATAAAACTCATGCCAAGAAAGCCATTACATACCCATCCGCTGACACATAACAATGGCCAAACAAGAATTCGTGGAGGAGCCACAGTGGTACATCAGATAGACCAACTATATTTGAACTTATCGCTCACTTATTTAAAGTGAACCTATAACTATGAACTAATCTCGCATAGTAATAGGCTAGTTAAAAACAAAACTAATTAAAAATGGGTCCAAAGACCCAAAGCTCATTCTGGACCCAAGAGACCGGCCCAAAACTTGATTGAAGTGCTGCAGTTGCAACCAGCGGCCCAAGATGCCCAAGGACCCACCAACATGCTTCCCCCGCCACCAGAGTCGCGGACAGCCGTTCAAACAGCCACACTGACACAGTCGACTGTAAGTCCGCAGTCTCCACCGTCAACGCCATCGAGAGCAGAGTTCGGATAGGAGCCCAAAAGCGGCATAACGCCTGCCACACTGATTTGGATACCCAAATCCAGTTATGTACTCGAGCCCACGAAACTTCGCCACCACCAGCCAGCGTCGCCGACATCAGCAGCCCCCCCCCCCCCCCCCCCCACGACAGCATCGTCACATGCGTGTAGTGGCGCGCCTCCATCTTTCCTATAGGTCTCCAGTCCGAACATATCAAACCACAAGGAATTTATGAATGAGATCAGATTGACGAGGAGTGCCTTGGTTTGGGGTAGATCGATCTCGTTCCATTCTTAGCCGGAGAAAGCTGAGTTCCCCAGATCAGATAAAGCTTGGTGTTGAGTTGGAACTCTCACCGCCCTCCATCCTTTGTTTACCGGACTGTGTGATGACCAGATCCATGGCTGGCTTAGAGATCGGCTATTGATGGCTGAAAATAGGTAGCCCAGCCTAGAAGGGCTAGGGTTAAGGGAGAGCGTCGCTGCTCTCGTATACATCTTTTTTGGTAGCTCTGCTTTATGCAGTCTAAATTGTACTTTAAGATGTATTATGAAGGATTTTCGAATCCTTCTAACTTGACGAGAGACGTCGTTAATATAAATGAAACCTAAATCCGTTTTCCTCAAAAAGAAAGGGAAAAAAAAAACAGTCGATATTTTACTCATTCTCTGAACCAACTATAATAGCAGTTTGATAAATAAAATATCATATCCGCTTAAAAGAAAAATCATCTATGAAATAAATATTAAGTTTTTTTTACTTAATAAACAAATAAAATAAAATGAAACCACTTTTTTTTTCTTGCCTGCAAATTAAAGGCGAATGCCCAAGAACAACAATTGGATGAATATGACTTCATCATTTTGTTGTAAGCAAAAAAAAAAACCAAAAATTCTTTATTTTGTCGAATATAAATCTATACAATGGATACATGCATGTGTACCAGACTGAGCTAATTACTTGTTAGCTTAAAGCCTATACATGTGCTCATATATTGGAAGCCAGAAAATTATATTTATGGAGAGCTGCCTTGTTTGGAAGAGACAAGAGCACAAGACTGTAAGGGTTGGCATTCAAATATGTCTTACAATTTGTTGAAAACAAATTACTCAAAATATATTAAAAGCGTGACTTAATAAAGTATATTTATGGAGAGCTGCCTTGTTTGGAAGAGACAAGAGCACAAGACTGTAAGGGTTGGCATTCAAATAAAAAAAGACAATTTGTTGAAAACAAATGACTCAAGATATATTAAAAGCGTGACTTCATAAAGTATTAAGCGAAGACAATTTGTCGAAAACAAACTAATTATCATCAACTTGATCGGCAACTTCACTTCCTTTCGCCTATATATTGACTTAAAGTAAGTGCTTATGCATGACCAATTACTCATAACAACAGGTTAGTACTTTTTTCCATAATCTAGATCTATAAGTTCTGATTTCATCTTTTTAGAGCTGCTTTGAGCGTCATGTAGTGGTGTGTGCCATCTAGATGCATCTCATGCATGGAAAGATTCATTTATTTACTTCGTTTTATTACGTAATTTGATTATATAGTCCATTAATTGAACTATCTTCATCCCTTTCAGGGGACCGAGGTAATTAAATCATGGCGGAAAATCATGATACTGTTATATATGTTGATGGCGGCATGAATTGCATCTTCAGAGTTCCTAAGGTGCTCCAGAAACATAACCCAGATGCATATACACCTTGTGTTCTCTCGATTGGACCTTTTCATCATCGAAAAAAGGGAAGCGAGGATGAAGGGAAAGATGACAAGGAGGAAGGCAAAGATGGGAAGGATAAAAAATATTTCCAACTCGTGGAACGAATGAAAGAGAGGTATTTGAATGAAGTCCTCTCATGCATGCACATAAATTTGAAAGAGTTGATTGCAAAAGTTGTTGAGCTTTCAGATCAAAAGAATGATGGGCCTATTCAGTTTGAGAAAGGTGCCCGCGATTTCTATGCAGAAAAACTTGATTATGAATCCAATTACTTCAAAGAAATGATGATAGTCGACGGCTGCTTTCTAATTCAACTGTTTCGAAAGTGCACTGATGTGCAACCTAGGGGAAGTGATGACCCGTTGTTCAACATGGATTGCATGTTCCATTTCTTATGCCATGACCTTTTGCTGCTTGAAAACCAGCTACCCTGGTTTGTTCTCGAAACTTTATATAGCCTTATCCTTGCCTATTCCGGAGGTTCTGGCCCTTCCCTCTCTATCCTCATACTTGACGCCTTCAAGCATTTACCCTCACTGAAGCATTGTCAATCCTATAGAGATCATCTTCTTCAATACCATCCTCATAAACAGAATTGGCGGGGTCATGGCTATGCTAACGTTCTGCACATACTTGATCTTATGAGAGATTCAATAGTTGTCCCAATAATGTTCAAAGACCAGACAGAAAAGAGATTTGAACAAGCCTTCCTCGATCCAGATATACATGGAATGTACACTGCAACTGCTCTGTCAAAAGCGGGCATAACATGCCGAGGCAACAAAACAGAAAACATAATGGACATGCAATTCGAAGAGGGCTGGCTATTCTGCAATGGAGTTCTTAAGATTCCGCAGCTCAACGTCGGAATGCTAACCGAATCATTATTCAGGAACCTCATAGCTTTTGAGCAATGCTATCATGGTATTTCAAATGAAATAACATCTTACGCTGTGTTTATGGATAACCTCATCTCTTCCCAAGAAGATATGGAATTACTTTGTAAGGCAAAAGTAATAGGTAACTGGCTGAGCGATGAAGAGGGTTGCAATTTCTTCAACAACCTTTACAAAGGCATCCCGCGCACCAAGTTCTACTATGGTCCTCTCTGCAAGAAAGTGAAGAAACGTTACGAAATGAAATGGTATACATATGTGGCTTCATTCAAGACTCAAAAGCTTTCTAATCCATGGGCGGTGCTTGCTTTTTGCACAGCTCTTATCCTTCTCGTTCTCCAGCTATGGAACAGCACAAATAGCCTCCAATCCTTCAGGAAGCAAAACCATGGTTTTTGACATCTTCTTCCGAGTGGAATTTCAGCCACTTGTGGTTTTTCTCCTCGTGAATATCGCCTTTGGTTTTTAGTTAATTTTATAGAAGCTGGCCTACTACTGGAACAATCAACTTAATTTCGCAATGTATTTTGGTCATTAGATTTGTTATTTTGGTTCCCTGGCTCTTGAAATAGAAATGTGGAGTTAGTGAAGTTAATAAAATTCAAGTGCATTTTCAACAGGTATTCCATTACAAGTTTAATTAAATTAAGAAGGTATTCTTCTAGATAAATTAAAAAAGGAGTTGTGTTTCCTAACTTCTAATTACAGTAAGATATTGTCTTTGCAAAAGATGATTTCATTGATTTGTATCATTCTTTTTATAAGTCAAAAGAGTTATTGTTTGTCACCGAAACTGAGTAATTAAGCAGCAATGTATCATGTATGAGACAACCACATAATTAATTGATTAACAGCACGGCAAATGCAATACGATAGTTAATTCTGTCACTAGAACAAATGCAATTACAAAAAATCCAAAGCAGTCATGATCCTAAGAGGTAGCTAGTACTTCTTGGAGTCGTATGGTGGTCTTTTTTATTTTTAATTAGCATTAGTACAGGTAATGTACTTGCATTGTTATAATTACAGAATGGATGTATGTATTTCCCAACTAATGGAACTTATCAATATGTCAACTTAGGAATCAGTCTTAGGAGTGCAGGCCAGTTCGCATTTTAATACAGGATAGCAAGACAACTTGAATCCTAAACGAAACTGCAGATCAATCTCAATAATTCTGACGATATTATGCTTTACTCAATTAGCCAAACCATTCAAAGTAAACTCATCACACATAACACAAGATCTGTTGACGCAGTAAAACCCTCCAAAGAGATAAACAACTGCGGGCACTATGCCGGTGAACAATCCACTATATGAATATGAAAGTACATAAAGATCTTACACAACTCATCTACTAGAACCAATCTAGTGGGCAGCAGTGTCTCCTCGTCTTTGCTACTTCCAAATCAGCGACCTTGTTCTTCTTTGTCAATCTTGAGATGACATAACTCTCACCTCGGTTGTCAATCACCTCAAGGCACAAATCATGCATGAACTACCAACACACATGAAGCATAAAACCAGAAGACATTTTTTGACAGAAAAAAAAAAAAAAAAAAAAAAAAAAAAACTTGGGATTTGATAATCCTTCAAAAGCTAAACGAGGAACAGCTTATGAAGGATTCTCACATGAAACTTTAGCTCAATGCTTTCTGAAGATAAAGGCAGAAAACTCTCAAGTCTCAAGAAGGCAACGACCAAATATTCTGATATATTCCACCACTTGAATAACCCTAAGAGAAACATATATATAGGAGAGGACGAGCTAGGGTTTCTGATGTACATGGGCTTCATGACGTCTTTTTAAAAAGCATGGATTAAAATAGAATCATCATTTAGAAAGCCCATAAACCAATTTAAGAAAGTTTGAATGCTTTTGATAAAACCATATGAAAAATCGCAGATCAGTACAATAGGATTGAAAAGAGAATCGCATCCTATAATAGGATTCAAAGGCAAGTTTAGTCCTAACCACTTTACAAGCATGCACATGTATGCAAGACATACCTGATTGATGAGAGTGGTACATGAAGCTTGAAGCATTCCATTCTTTCAAGGATCCAAGAGTAGAAAGCTATTACAAGAAACGATGACTCTTGGTTGTTGCGCTTAGGAAATGCCAATCAAAATAAACATTGCACTAACAATCTCCCCCTTTGGCATTTCCTAGGCAAAACAACATATACATTTAATCATACACAATAGTTGATCCTATATTACCATGACCCAAGAAATATGAACTTCCAAGTTGTAATCTGCACACAAAACACATAACACCCGTGAAGAACATGTATGGTTGAAGTAGTGTAAGCATAAGCATATGAAACATTAAACTTCCAGTCTCTCCCCCTTTTTGCCTGGAAAGGACAAAGGGACCAAAGCATATTGTGCATAAGATTTCACCCCCCCTAAATTCAATACCCATGTATTGGTAGCAGCGGAAACAAACATTAATCAGGGGGTTAGGAATAAAATATCAAAATGACCCTGCAATAGAATTGAACCTTCAAACACTCTTGAATATCACTATGTTATGACAAATTTCAAAAGATCAAGAAGAATAGTGTATATGTTTGAACCAAGGTAACCTGCACTTTGTAGCAGACACAATTAAGAAGAACCAAGCAGAGATGATGCATGAGACATACCATTACCACACACAGAGCAATCAAGCAGAGCTTTTCCAAGATAACATCAACATGAACACTTCTCAAGAGCATCAACCAGCAGATTTGAAAGAGAGCAGGTCTCAGTAACGAAACACTATTTATTTCAAAACCAAATTGAGTTAGGGTACTAAAAGTGCTAAGCTGAAAAGTGAACCCAGATCATCAGAGGCTTTAGAGAGAGTATCCCAAAGAGGCACAATATATATATAAATGGAGACATGATCTATGAGGGCACATTGAGCGTTGAGCAACTGATATAATTTTTTTTTTTTTTTGTTGCGACCCCCCCCCCCCCCCCCCCCCCCCCCCGCTTTCCTTTGATTTATTTATTTATTTTTAATACAAAGATCATGAGTCAAACCATCCCCGTTTCGACCTGAAACACACTAGCTTTACAAGGCAGGTGTCCCATCTACATTTGGAGATAGCCTGACTTGCCTAGACCACCACCGTTTCGACCTGCAACACTCTAGCTTTACAAGGCAGGTGTCCCATCTACATTTGGTGGTAGACTGGATGTCTCCTTAAAGAACAATTGGTGCCATTACAAGAGTGATAACTCGGTCTACATACCTCACTCAACATCTTAGGTGTGCAAGTGCAAGAGACAAAGCAAGGCTTCAGTTGCCGTAAACACAAGAAGGGAGGGAAAAGAATAGGGTTTAATTATGGACCTTTAAACACTCAAAAACCAAGAACAAATCACTACAGGAGAAGGCCAAGTGATGTAACTAAATCTCAGTTCATGAGTTGCTCTTGAGGTGATAATGTACTACAATGCACATGTTAGGATTGCAACAAAACACGCATCCTAAACTAGGATTGAAATAAACCTGGAATCCTAAATGCAGAAATTGCAATAAATATGCAGATAATCAAGTAACTCGAAGCTAAATGAGGACAACAATAATCAAATCTATACTACATGCAAACACACAGCTGCTACAAGCACAAGTTAAAAACTGGGAACTAACTTAGATCACAAATTCTAATGAATCGCTTGAGATTGTCAATACATACTTAATCCAAGGGCATTGAAAGTTGGCATTCATTTAACATGAACTCAAGTGCAAGATAACTTCTTTCAGCACCATTGAAAACACCACATGATATGTTCATATTATTAACCTTACCTGTCAACTTACCGCAAGATGGATCAGATTAACCTGATTCACTCATTCAGTAACACCATTGTGAAATTCTCCAAGGCATTGAGTTGTTGATGCCAAAGTTCCAGACCAATTTTTTTGTTTTAAACTTCAGCAACCTAGCTTTCTTTGGAAATTGAGCATCCAAACATTCATCCATTAATCCTGCAACTCAACACTCTCAACATAAATACCCGTGAGGCATGGTATGGTGTGATATAGAATCAAAGCATACACTCCAGTTTTTCCCTTTTTTTTTTTTTTTAATAAAGACTAAACAAAAACAAACCTAAAAAGAGAAAAGAACATCTTATAGAAAAATGCAAAAATAAACACACGGCTACTAAGACCTTAGGATTGAAAAGAACATTTAGTCCTAACAAACTAGAACACACTAGCGATAAGAAAAAACAAATGTAAACATGCAGAACAACACTACTCCCCCTATATATGTGCTTATGATGAAAAATAAAGCTATTGGCATTCAAGAATATATTTTTCACAAGCACACATTGGAAGAATTCACTTACCTGTATGTGGAAGCCTAGAGAGATAGTACGTAGAACACTAGCTTAATTTCTTTGCAAAAGAAAATATACCATATTGCTTTGGCATGGTCTGAGTATCATTGGGTGAAACCTTCATTCCCTTATTTCAAATTAAACGTGGATGGTGCGGTTGATCAGCATGCTAGTTTACATGATTTGGGAGCATTACGCGGCATGAAAAGGTTGAGCTTTTGACGGGGTTGTCGAAGGGATTAATGGCTGTTTCAATCCTAAATCTACAAAACTCTATGCTACGGTTTTGGGACTTCAAGCTTCTCTACAGGCAGGTTTTCAATCATCTTCCATCAATCTAAAAATGGATGCTTTCGCGATTATTCAAGATTTACTCAGAGGGAGGAGAACTGACCGATCTGTAGATCGTAGGTACTTTAGTGGAAGAAATGAAGTCTTTGTTTTACTTCATCTGTTCGGTTATCTGTACATTTATTCATAGGAATTGTAATCAAGTAGCACATACTTTAGCTAAAAACGTATCTTGTATCCTACATTTTAATGTTGGGTAGATGATGAACCTCATTGGCTATTCGATATACTTATATCTAATGTATTTAACTCAATTGCGTAGTAAAATGCATTGTCTCTTTCTCAAAAAAAATATATATAAAAGTTAATTAACGTAAACCCTAAGCGCGGTCGCCTACTGCTGTGCGTCGCCGTCAAAGCAGCCCGTCCGGTGCCTGCCTTAGTCGCTATCAGATCCAATGAGGTCTCTTAACATTTTGGTTTGGAATTGCAGAGATATTGTAAATCGAGAAACTCAGCATGCATTGGTAGATTTGGTTAGAGCTCGAAGACCAAGCCTTATTTTCTTGTCAGAAACCCTAGCACAACCAAATGTCATTGACTCCCTCACAAGTCGTCTTGGCTTCAAAGGAAATTTATGCTTTCCCCAGGAGGAGGATTTATTCTCAAGGTGTGGCCTTGTTGTGGAAGTTTGATATGCAAGCTAGCCTACGTTCGTACTCACCAAACCATATAGACGTAGAGATCAGTGAAGCTCCAGCAATGCAGGCCCTTTGGCGCTTCACTGGAATATATGAGGTAGCGGCCCGAACGGAACTGAGGCGAACATGGGACCTAATTGAAACCCTAGCGGCAGAACAGTGTGATTTGCCCTGGATTATGGCTGGAGATTTCAATGAGATTCTCAGCAACTCAGACAAGTCTAGTGGGGTTCCAAGGGCTGCTGCACCCATGCTGCGTTTCAGGCAAATGATGACACACAGTGGTTTGTTTGATATGGGCTATGTCGGAAGCCAGTTTACATGGTCGAATAGGCATACCAAAGAAAGGTTGGATCGGGGTTTCCAAACCCTTCAATGGAGGACATGTTTCCCGTACAGCAGAGTACTCACTCTGCCCCCATCTGAATCTGATCACTCCTCGCTCTTGGTTGAAGTACAGAAAGAGTACGGCAGTAGGGGTAAACCCCCAAGGCGTTTCAGGTTCGAAGAGATGTGGCATGGCAATGCACAATGCCAAAGCATCATTCAGCAAGGTTGGGCTACACAACTTACTGGGAATGCTCTACAACAGTTGGGGGAAAAAATTAAGGTTACGGGGGAGCAACTCATGCAATGGCACAAGGTAGAGTTTGAGAAGCAGAAAGTAGAGATGAGAACTGTGCAGGAGCAGCTAAATGCTATTATGAGTGCACCCTACTCACCTGAACAGTATGTGGAGCAGAGATTGGTCCATGTTAAGTACAGCCAGCTTTTGGCACAGCAAGAGACGTATTGGAGACAGCGAGCTCGCACGCTATGGCTAAAGGATGGAGATAGAAATTCAGCCTACTTCCACCGTAAAGCTTCAAACCGAAGAAGCCACAATCTCATTAAAGGTCTTATGAATGAGCACGGTGTTTGGCAAGTAGATCCGAACCATGTTAAAGACATTTTGTTGAAGTATTACAATAATATCTTCACAACAGAGGGCACCGCAGAATAGACGGTGTGGGAGATTATGTTAGCTACAAGACCAAGAGTCACTGCCGAGATGAATGACGCACTCTTACAACCTTACTCTGATGAGGAGATCAAGCATGCTCTTTTCCAGATGCACCCTTCCAAGAGTCCGGGACCAGATGGCATGTCCCCATTCTTTTTTCAAAAATATTGGCATATTGTCAGTATAGATGTTTGCATGGCCATACGCAATTTTTTGGAGAAGGGTGAGGCATGGGATGAATCAAACTTCACGCACCTCTGTCTAATACCAAAGGTACAAAACCCAATTGATGCTACTCATTTTGGTTCCATTGCACTCTGTAATGTGATTTATAGGATTTGCTCTAAAGTGATTGCCAATAGACTCAAAAAGTGGCTTCCAGACATCATTTCCCCTTTGCAAAGCGCATATGTGCCGGGAAGGCTGGTCTCTGATAATTCTCTGGTTGCCAATGAAGTGACACATTTCATGCATAAGCTTCGACATCAAGAAGAGGGCTTTTTCTCATTGAAACTTGACATTAGTAAGGCTTATGATCGATTGGAATGGAATTTTCTCAAAGCTATGTTGTTGAGACTAGGTTTTGCACTACAGTGGGTAGAGATGATTATGGGTTGTGTGGCTTCTATCAGATATGTCGTCTTGATCAATGGTGAGGCTACTTCTGCTATTACTCCGACTAGGGGCATCAGGCAGGGTGACCCATCATCACCCTACCTCTTCATCTTGTGTGCGGAAGGCCTTTCATCATTGATTACACAGGCTATAAATAATGGAAACATACAAGGACTACGAATGAGTCCTCAGGCACCCATTTTACATCATCTTTTTTTTGCTGACGACAGTTTTCTTTTTGGGGCAGCAAATGATACTGAATGTCTCAGAATTCGGAGCATATTGAATACTTATGAGCAGGCTTCTGGGCAAAAGATAAACTACCAAAAAAGTAGTGTTGTTTTTAGTCGTAATGTCCCGGTGGATATACAGTGCAGACTAGCAGATGTGTTGGAGGTGTAGCGCAAGGAAGATCATGATAAGTACTTGGGATTGCCACTTCATGTTGGCAAGTCCAAAACAACAAAGTTTACGTATATTAAAGAAAAGATTACCAAGAAACTAGTAGGCTGGAAATCGAAGCTTCTCAGTTGTGCCGGTAAGGAGCTCTTGATCAAAGCTGTGACCCAATCCATGCCTTTATATGCTATGAATTGTTATTTGTTGCCAAAGAGTCTTTGTGACGACATCCATCAACTGTGTGCTTCCTTTTTTTGGGGAGACACTGATGAAAAGAATAAGATACGTTGGAGGAGTTGGGAGAGATTGTGTCTTACCAAAAAAAAAGGTGGATTAGGTTTCAAAAATATCTATGCTTACAATCTTGCAATGTTAGCAAAACAGGGTTGGCGAATGGGAAAAAAATGCAAACAGTACCCAAATTATGGCCGACTCCGAATTTCTGTACCCAAGTTTCCAAAACTATCACTTTGGTACCTGAAGTTCGGACCCCGACCCAACATTAGTACCTAAAAGTACTGTTGGCCGTTACGGCGTTAGCCAAGTAGTAAAATTTGAGGGGCATTCTCGTCCCTTCACTCAATCTCTTCTTCCTCTCGCTTTCTTCGTCTTCTTCTGAAATCTGCAATTGGTCTCCTGTTAATCCATACCCTCTCTATCTTCTACTTCCCCCAGTTTAAACCAAAAGCTCATCACCAGATCAATCCAGCCACCCACACCATACCAATCAAATCTCGCCATAAACCCCGCTCAAACTTCACCATAATTTGAAGTCAAAGCTTCAAAACAAACTGTCTCCTCCTCCTCCTCCTCTAGCTCTGAGATCACAACCCAAAAGAGCGAAGCAACAGACAAGTTGCAGAGCTTTAGAAACGGGCTCCAATTGTGCAATCCCTCGTGCCCCAGATGGAAGTGCCTTTCAAAATTTGCGGATGATGGACCAACAGAGCTTTGGGGTCTCGAGCATCATCGGGTAGAGCGGCCGGGTGCTAGACTCCACGTTCATTCGTGTTTTAATTCATTGGATCTGGCAGCGGCGACGATGGTGGTGTGGAAGTGGAGGGGGTGGGTGGTGGCAGCAGAGAAAGACATGGTTCCTCTCTCTATCTGTTTTTGGTTTTCAAGGAGAGGTGGAATTTGGAGGTTGGAAGAAGAGTATGAGAGGAGAAGAGAAGGTGGAAGAGAAAGGAGGAAGGAATGGAGATGTTGTGCTGGTAATTTGAGAGGATGAAGATCTGGGATTGATCCCAGATGTGATCTGATTTGCTTTTCTCTCTCTTTGGTTGTTTGATCTTTGTTGGTTTGGTGAAGAGTTCAAGATTTTGTGTCGAAACCCATGTTTCTCTAAGTACCCAGCTGAGTTTTTCAGTATTTATCTGGTTACTGTAGAATAAAGCTTAAAGCTTTTTCTTTTTTGTTCTTTGAGCTAACATTAAAGCTTAAAACTTTATGATCTATTGTTTTCTGGGTATATTTGCATGACCCAGATTGTTGTTTGATTGGTGTTTGGTGAAAAGAGTTTAGATGGTGCTGTGTTTATATGTCAGAGTTGGGTTTTGTTTGCAGCCGAATGCTTCCTGTGCCATGGCTGCGGCTGAGCACAGCAACAACACTTTTATGGAACTGCAGGGGAAGAAGGTTCACCGCTATGTGATATTTATGGTGGATTCATACCCAATTCAAGAAGATGAAGATTTGGGATTGATCCCAGACGTGAGACATCAATGTTTTTTAATTTTTAATTTTTAATCTGAGCTTGAGGAAGAAGAAGAGATGAGAGAAACAAGGAGAGTTGGGAGGAAGAAGAAGTCGAAGAAAGCGAGAGGAAGAAGAGATTGAGTGAAGGGACTAGAATACCCCTCAAATTTTGCTACTTGGCTAACGCCGTAACGGCCAACAGTGTTTTAGGTACTAATGTTGGGTTAGGGTCTGAACTTCAGGTACCAAAGTGATAGTTTTGGAAACTTGGGTACAGAAATTCGGAGTCGGCCATAATTTGGGTACTGTTTGTATTTTTTTCCCTTGGCGAATTGTGACCAATCCTCATTCCCTTATTGCTCAAGTATACAAAGCTCGATATTTCCCTAATGGAACTTTCTGGGAAGCCGAATTGGGTGACTGTTGAGTAAAAATTGCACACAGTGAGCGAAAATATCACCCAACATAATTTCACTCGTATTCATTAAAAGAATAGAGTTTTAATTAGTTCAGGTTCGACCCATTCAAGACAGAATGTGTCCTTTAATTACAATCCTCATTACAGGGAAACACCCTTTGATTCCTATTATGAAGAAATCAATTGTAGGGATGTGTGTGTTTGTTTGTTTTTGTGGCTGCACCCGGATATCTGAACGGGTTGCCTACGTACCCTTGGAAAGGGATCAAGCCATTCGTAGTTCAAGAATTCCAATGGGTGAATGACCCATTGGAGGGTATTGCTTTTTGGAATGTGAATCGTGTTTGGTGTAAGTGAACCAGAGATTCGATGTGTTGTGGATTTATTTGGAAAGGTTGTGACATTTCCTGGTGTTTGGCAGAATTTGATTGATGCGGTCAGGGATTCGGATTGGATGAACCAGGGAGTCAGGGATTTTTATTTGGACTTGCGGTTGCATCTAGTGGGTCGCTAGATTGCCTACATACCCTCAAGGAGGGATCAAACCGTTGTAGTTCTTGAAAATATGTATTTCTGGTGTTGGGAGAATTTTTTGTGTTGACGGATGTACATATATTTACTTTTGAATCCGTCGAATGTATTTCTTTTATAAATATCCAAATCTCGTACTGGACCAAGTGAATGGGCTTTTGTGTTGACGACGAACCAAAATTTGGTCGGGCCGCGAATATTGAGATAAACGGACTTAAAAGGTGATCTGTATTTCTGGGCCTTTAGCTCCATGCTGGGTCAGGCCCAAATGATTTGGACACCCGCTTTCCTTTCCAGACCTTTAGCTTTATTATGCGTTAGGCCCAATTGTAAGGCCCACTCCATCCATGAGACTAAACTGATAATCCTAACATCAGAAAAAGTGGGATCATTCGTCATTGCCTCGAGCTAGCAGAGATCGTGTTGGAGATGGAAGCCAATTCTTACAATTCGTCTTGGAGAGGGAAACTTGAAGCTTGGCTCTGCATAAATAGCGGGTTGCATGCCTGTGATGCTGTAGTTACGAACTGGGTAAGGCCTCTATCTTTCTTCTCAATGGATTTCGATCCATCGAAACGTCAACTAAAATTCCCAAATTTGTTTCTTTGCCGCTGCAGGTTCAATTCCTCATTACGGCACTCGATCGATTAGTTGGTGAGCAAGAACTAAAAGCTGCTGCAACTTTTCGACTGGTACGACTCTTCTGCGAATGCCACGATCCATCAAATATTCTTTTAAAACCACCGCTTCAAACTTGGAATCAAGTATTATGTTTGCCACCGATTTAATTGCATAATTCATCCCTTTTCAATGGCCCTGGAAATTGGCTCCCACCATTTCGTTGTTTAGAATAAAGCTACAGCAAGATTTCATTCTTTGGACCATGACTTAATTACAAAAGATTCTAGAGTCTTTTGTCTTTTGCATCTAAAGCACACCATAACTTCATAATCAAATATATATGCTTAAAAGCTTCCATATATTCAAGGGAAAAATACACCAACAGTGTCCGGACACTGTGAGTATTGTCAAAATGATATCTGGACTTACAAAATTATCAATGTGATACCTGGACTCATTTTTTCGTATCAATATCGTACCTACGACCAAATTCTGTCATGGAACCGTTAAATTACGACAAAAAGACCGATTTACCCTTAAAAGTTTTTTTTTTTTCTTTCTTTATTTCTTTCTTTCTTCTTCTCTCTCTCCTCTCACTCTCCTTCTCTCCTCGCCAACACCACCGCAACCAACACCAAACCACACCAGTTGATGAGTTCAACCAACACCATCGCCGCGCCCATCGAGCCCATTTCCTTTCTCAATCAGTTCAACCAAAAAAAAATCTTGCATTCATTCACTCGCCAAACACAAACCAAAACAAAATCTTGCATTCATAAGAAGATAAGAAAAACAAACAACAAAATTGTGCCAAAATCCAGAACAAAAAGCTCAAAATTGAACTAAGAGAGCAAGATAGAGATAATAGAAACTTAATTTACTCAGACCCATCAATGAAATCAGCACCACCATCTTCTTGATCAACTGGGTCTTGTTCTTGCCTCACCATTTGCTGCTGTGATCTCAGCAAGCGATTGAGGCCATCAACAACCAGAAAGAAGCTCTAGTACAGAAACTGATCGGCCACTGGAACATCATTGAGCACAGGGACATCACCTATCTTGATCAAATTGATAATAAACCTTCTTCAAAAGTCGGCAGCAGCTTCTGGACCATGTGCTACCTGAAAATCACTGAGTAATCGGAGTTGTTCCTTGAGTAGTCTTTGACGGCAATGAAAACCATCAGCGCCGTATTTTGGTTGAACCCAAACATTTGGGCATTAAGAAACGCGTCCATGATCTAACAACCTTCAGACCTAAGCAGATCTGCAACTGACCCAAAAGACCGGTGTGGCTGACCCGAAACTCTAGCAATCGGAGCCGGCGCCGAAGCTTCATCAGCCTCCAAGAAAGACAAGTTAAAGAACCGATCGATGGTGTATATCATCATCGACCCATTGTCCAAAGAGAAATTCGGGTCGACCCGAACATCATTGATTGACAAATAGCCCGTTGAAGCAGGAGATGAAGTCAAAATCAGTGTGTAATTTGGGAAAAGAGTTCGGATTTGTGAAGAAGACATGTCTAAACTGAGAGAGAGGAGAGTGGAGAAGAAGAGAAAGACCTTGGAGAGGTCCGACGAGGCCGTGGTCTGGTGTTGGTTGCGGTGGTGTTGGCGAGAAGAGAAGGAGAGTGAGAGGAGAGAGAGAAGAAGAAAGAAATAAAGAAAAAAAGAAAAAAAGAAAGAAATAAAGAAAGAAAGAAAAAAAAAAAACTTTTGAGGGTAAATCGGTCTTTTTGTCGTCATTAAGTGACTCACGTGCGTGGCACGTGCAAAATTTAACGGTTCCGTGACGGAATTTGGTCGTAGGTACGATATTGATACGAAAAAATGAGTCCAGATATCATATTGATAACTTTGTAAGTTCAGGTATCATTTTAACAGTCTGAGGTGTCCGGACACTGTTGGTGCATTTTTCCCTATATTCAATTATAATTTTGAGGACTCAGACTTGCAGTATGTTTTGAAGAGCCTATATTTAAAGCCCTTTGTCATTGTCTGCAGGTTTTGGACATTCCTCCATAATTCAAGTTCCAGAAATTAAAGGTGAGGCTGTTTGCTTTATGTTTTGCCTTTATCCACCGCTTCCATTAAACTCGCTGCATTTTGAGTTTGTAATTGCCACCACGTCAGTCCCATAGAAACCATATAATTAAACTTGCCATCCATAGCTTTGCCTCTAACCATGTATAGGAACAATGGAAGTTTGACTTCATTTGATCACACCACCGAGTCGAAATGACTACTCCCAGTTTTGTCTTAATTGTCAATATCAAGGGTGAGGCCTTGTGCTATTTTGTTTCACATTTTGGTTGTGGTAGTTTAGGCTATGTATTTCTTTTTGGAAGTGGTGGTGAATGAAAAACAGAAGTAGGGGTCTTATGCGATCGGTATTGCCGAATTTAAAGGAGGTGGATATGGCGTCTTGTGGTGGAAGGAGAAAAACAAGGCAGGAAGCTAGTTTGAAGGCAGTGGATGTATTGCATAGGTTGTAATATCGAAACTCGGCCGTTCATGAACGACCCTATGTTCCAATATTTAAAACCCCAGCAGTCGTGTTGCATTAAGACGTCGGCCGTTCATGAACGACCACGTTAGTCTTAATTCAAGAGAAGATTGTTCGGCCGTTTTTGAACGACCATGGTTGTCTCAAAAGGGTGTTGGTTGTTCATGAACAGCCCCCTTTTGCCTTGAAGAAAACCTGTTAATTCCCTGCCGAAGCAAGCAAGAGCAGCATGATCCAGTGTATACCTTAACTTCTCCCTTCGAGCTGCTTTGATTTCGCTCTCTGTTTTGGCAGAGTCTTGGCCTCTTGTTTTCTGAATATTTTTCTCCTCCCTCTCCGTGTGTTTCTCTTCGGTGTTGCTGCCTATATATCGTGGTCAATGAATAGGTGTAACCGGATAGTGATAACCACTTTGTATTTTGCATTTAAATTTGAATAACAAGTCTATCCTTATCACTTGTTATCTTTGAATTTGTTGAGATATTAATCAATACTTGAATAGTCAAAGGTTCAAAACTAGCAGAACTTATCCTTGACGTTATTCAAAGCCAAAAGACTTTGACAAATACTTGAATAGCCCCCCTTTCTTGCTGTTTGAACTTGGTCAAAGATAAAACAAGCTTATCCATGTGCACTGTATTTCTTTTTTTCTTTTCTACGGCAACCATGTAACTACCGATTTTTTTATATCTCAACAGTGACTCCCCGTCATTCTCCTGGCCCAGCATCCTCAATGGGAGAGCGACTCTGAAGGCTGGAAGAGAGTGGGGGATGGTACTAATATCAACTTGTGGTCGGACCAGTGGATACCTAATTGTCCTTCGAGTTTGGTAACTGTTTCGGATCTCATTGACTCTGAAAACCGTACTTGGAAGGAGACTATGGTGCGGTCTTTCTTTAATGCTGACATTGCTGAAAAAGTGCTTGCTATCCCTTTAAGTAAGCGTTGTCTCTCTGACAAGTTATCATGGAGGCCGAAGACGAGGGGAAAATTCTAAGGTTTTAAATTTCTCTGAAATTGTCAAAATTTCCGTAATTTTAAAGTATCGAAACGAAATTCATATGCTATATCATTTCCGTCAGAAGTTTCCCGAAATTTTCCGTACATTTCCACGAAATTCTTAATTTCCGAAATATCTACACACACAATATATATTTAAAAATTCATACCGAAATTTTGTCCGAAATTTCTCTAAAATTTCTGTTAAATTTTATGTCACCTACAATGAATTTTTACTTCATACTTTTATAGAGAAAATATGAAATTTTGATTTTGATTTTTTTTTTTTTTTTTTTTTTTTTTGCAATCAAGTTGAATACAACAAAAAATCTTTTTGTTTTTATCTGTTACAAAGTTGAATGCTCCAACCATAACATGATTTCTTTTTTGCTTCGTCTCAAATATTGTATGCTTCATACACTGTAACATCATATTAGGTAATTCCATAATATCCGATATATGGATTGCATGTGGAAATGGAGCAACACGTACACATACAATAACCATGTGATGAAGTACGAAAATCATTTCCAAAATTCATGTACTTGGGAGCAGTATTGTATAATACTAAATGAAAGCAGTTCAACCAGCTAGATTGAACCACTACTAGAAAAACCACATATAAGGACACCATATAAGGACACTTTTTTTTCACTGAGTCCTAATAAGCTTATGAGGACGAGTTAAAAAAACAGGAGCAATAGTTTGCTCGCCCGCCTAATTTTTTTTTGTCAAAAGTTGAACTTCCCACCTTTTTTTTCCAACACATATTCGCACTTTGGCCTCTATTTTTCAGTTGACCCCTCACTCTCTCTGTTCTCATCGAACACATTGAAGCTCTGATTCTTCAGCTCTGAGAGAAACAGATCTTACCACAGATGGGTAACTCTCTCTTCTTCCAGATCTGTCTATACCCTTTTCTTTTTGCCATATCTATATGCTCTATGCATATCATAATCTGACGGTGGCTTTCTCCTATATGCTCTTCCTGTTGTCTCTCCATAAACCTCCAACCTAGCCGCTGTCCCTAGAAGCCTCCGACCCCCTCCACGATGCCATTGAAGTGAACGACGAGTTGTGCGTCGCGGACGCGATTAGGAACCTCTGCCAGATCTTTCCGTTAAGCCCTTCATCAATGGCGGAGTCTCTGGTATGCTCGCTCCCTGCGTCATTCAACCCATCCATACGATCAAGGTGAGTGTTGAAAATCATCAAGATTGTAACTTTTGTGAGATCTGGATTGGACCCATGATTCCAACTCGGGTCTTTTAGCTTAAAGTTGGTTTCTCCGATAAGCTTCCTGGAGCGCTCAGCCATAGTCTACAGGGACAGACCCTCTATTATGTATGGAGACATCATCTACACTTGGAGACAGACACTTGAACGATGCACCAGATTTGCTTCTGCTCTTGCCCAACTTGGAATTTCTCAAGGCGATGTGGTAAGAAACTGAGAACTTTTAATGTTTTTTTCTCTGTTTGTCGCCATTATTGACTACTTTGCAATTGGATGTTATTGTTTTTTTAAGTTCAGAGTTCGGAAGTGTTGGCTTTTCTCTGAATACTATGTATTGTACTCTAAATAGCTCGCTAAGAGATTGGATTAGATTTTTTCTCTCTCTTTTTTTAACTGCACTAATTTTGGAAAATATTTTAACTTGTGAAACATCTAATTAGACATTTACACAGTGATGAAGAGGAGTCTGGTTGTGATTGGCAAGTTGCTGGTTTTATGTCTTCCACATGATTTTTTTTTTTTTTTTTGGGTTAAAATCATTCACATAGGATTGGAATTTGAATACCATGATCAAGAACAAACAAAGAGGCGGGGACATGAACCAAAACCCCTCAACCAAAAACAGATGGCATAAAGCCAAATGAGCAAAAAGCCATAAGGCGAATACAAAGTAATAACATGAAACTTGAAATATATAAAGCATGCTTAGATCAAAGGTTCAGTCCTACAGTTTGCGTCCTACTTCGGATAGGATAATGAGCATGCATGCTAATAGCTTGTCAAAAAGCTTAATAGGTTTTTCCTTTGTTTATCTCTTTTCTGTTCCTATTTTGTTTGAGAATGCTACAACTTGTGCACATCCCATCCGTAAATGATCGCTGTTTTAAAGATAAGGGTGGTTGTGATTGGTAGGTTCCTAGTCTTGTTCTTCGCATGTGATTGAACTTTGAAGATCATGATCACTTTTAGTCATGTGCTACTCATTGCTTTAAGCTAATGAATTTGCATCTGCAGCACCATGTTCAGCCTACTTCGAATAGATGCAGCTAAAGTATTTGTCTTTTAAAGTTTGTCCTTAAGGAGTGTTTGACTAAATCACTCCCAAAATTCTTACTGATAAATGTTGAGCCCTACAGTTGAACCAAACTTGAATACATTACTAACATTACTGTTTTGGACCTTGTAGAATGCATTTGAGCTCGCCTTCTTCGTTTGGGTTCCAGTAAGTTTTTCTTTCCCATCCTCCAGATTTTCCTTTGGGACATTAATATTGAATCTGGACATTATTAGTTTATAGTGATCAACATGACCGTTGAATCTCAGTTTTCTTTCTTCTTAGCTACGCGATATACAATTTCTTTATGATTTGGGGATTCATTTGAATGTACTAACTACAGTTAGAACAAAGTTTTCTTTTAAGCCCTAATTCAACTTTCTTTTGCTCAGTGCATTTTTTGGAAATGTCAATTGTATGTTATACAACAATAGAAATCATTAAGTGAAACGTTTAGAAGTAATATGTCCTTTCAAAGACTTTGTCAGTACTTTTTGAAAGTTAAATAAAACAGAGTGATACTGGTAGCTTTTATAGTAACGTTTATTGGTAGCTTTTAGAACTTTCTACCCTATGATAACAAACCTAATCTGAAGAACCTTTTCATTTTATTCAGTTTAGGTATGTAAAGATGGTGTGGCTGTGATTAGGGTTATCAATAAATGATTGTCAGTGGGTATGATGGTGTAGAATTTTAATTGAATTATATGTGTGAATGCAGAGCTGGCAGCTAAGAATCCGAAAAGAGGAATAAAATGGTTCTTAGAGCAAGCTGCTGCTGAGAAGGTTAATGAGAGAAAATATAAATGTGATCATGCCAGGTCAAAGAGGTTGAAAACAAGTGAGTATGGATTTTATGTTTTGTTAACTATTGGCATCTATAGATAATGAGGACAGATAATTGAGTGTGTGGAAGTATGAAGAGCAGCAATATCTTGATGCCTCTTCTAGGGTACAGACTATGGTCTCGCATAAGCAACCACTCTCTCTAAGGTGATTATCTGACTTGAGGATTCTTGTGTTCTTGTGTTTATGAGGGTATGCTTTATTTATTTATTTATTTTTTTTTTTTTTTTTGGGTCGGAAAGATGATGGTGTTTCAATTTTTCAGGTTGCATTTAGGACTAAGGTCTTCCGTCTTCCACCCATATACCAACAGCAATGGAAGCATTTGTCTTGATATCCTCAAAGAGCAATGGAATCCAGCCCTTACTATCTCTAAGGTTCGGCTTTGTTATCTTGCAGGAACAATAATTGGACCCCTGTTAATTTCTAAGTTGAGATAAATCAAATTTTGCATTGCAGCTTTAGTTTCTCTTTGTCACTTCAAAGTGTTGGTCAGATGAACCCTGAGCTCTTCCTTAGAGTGGGCATCAAACCACCCAAGGCATGTTTTATATAGTATTACTGACTTCATATTATTAGTGACATGTTCAGTAAATTTTTTATGCACCCTAGTAATGTTATCATGCTAAGAGTCTTCTTCCTTATTTTATTGAAGTGTTCCAGGGTTTTCTTCTCTATGGACCCCCGGGAACAGGGAAGATATTGCTAGCAAAGTAATTGCGAGCAACATAGATGCTAACTTTATAAAATTATTCATGTCTGTGGCTTTTATACTGAGGTTTTACTTTTTATGCAAGAGAGTGCTTATTATTTTTCTTTCTTCATGTATGCTATTTCATATGAGAGCTAACTATACATGTACAATGTATATTTAGCTGCGTGTTTGATTTTGCCCAAGGATTCTTTGCCATTACATTAGATCTGTCTTCTGAGACTAAATCCACTCAGTTCTATTATTTACTGCTAGCTTAACTTTGTTTCTCTGTATTGCAGCCCGTACAAAATCTCTTTGAGGATAATGATATAGCTAAACAGCTCTTACAAAGTGTTTTAGTATGTTTCTTTTTCCAATTTCGATTACATTTTCATACTTGAGTGTTAGCCAAGAATATAAGAATGGGTGAAAAGCTCAACCTACATTTTCTCTATCTTTGTGGAGCTAAAAGTTGGATAGAAATTGAAGTTCTCTATCAAGATAGCAGGCCTAGCTTGCTGGATATCTACTTGTGCTCTAATTATATTATTAAACACTTGTTCTGCTTATAGGAGAGCAAAGAGCAGTTGAAACCCATGGTGGCTTTGCTACAGCTTGTTTCTCTATATCGAAAGGTACATGTTTAGAATATAAATCCATCTCTTAAGTCTGAAATTTATGAAACAAGCCCTTGCAGTAATTACTATTTACTTCTTTGTTCCCAATTCTTAGTAAGGAATAACTTGAGGATTCTTGTGTTCTTTGATAATATTATATGACTGCTAGGTATATAATACATTCTAGCAGTTATCTAAATGTATGTTTTCTGGGTTGTTTGTTTAGGATATTATTTGGCAAGGAGATATCATTGGAGTTAATGCAGTGCTGCAGTTATTCATGGTTGATATCCAATCAGAAGATTAGTATAGTATTCATTAAGTTATTTTTTCTGGTTCATTTTGTAGTCACTTCAGACTTTTTTTTGTATGTATATTAACATATTTGAGTGAGTAATACAATCCTTTTGGTGGTTTTCAGATGCTTTGGATTTTTTTTTTTTTTGGATAGTGTTCAACTTTTAAGGACACATATTATGAGTTCTTACAAGCAAAGGATGACACTTTGATTTTGTTTTGAGGACACAAGAAATGTGTCCTTGTAGGGAAAAGAGGACACATTTCTATCAATATGAGAACACGTTTTATTGTCCTCTAATAGATACAAGGACACTTATTTTGCACCTTTGAGGACATGGTTTATGTGTCGTAGTAGGGAAAAGAGGACACATTTTTATTGATGTGAGAACACATTTTATGTGTCCTCTATTGGATACGAGGACACATTACTTTGGTCTTTAAGGACACAGTTTAAGTGTCCTCGTAGGGAAAAGAGGACACTTTTCCAGTGTCCTTGTATGTGACTTATAATGACTCCTGGATAGAGGACACGTTTTTTGCGTGTCCTTAAATGTAATAGAGGACTCATTTTCAATGTCCTTAAATCATGTTTTTCTAGTAGTGAACCACATCGTAGTAGCTTTTATATTCCTTTTGTTGTATTTGTTCATTTTCATTTACGGGGTTTTGGTTTTACGTGCCCCGCCCCACCCTACCCCCTTGTAATTTTCTAATTATTAAAAAAAGTAAATCATATTTACATTATCAATATACAACACATTATCAATACACATAGATAAAAACACTAGTTTAGCAATCTACTACAGTACTAGTTAATTACTCGTCCATATAAAATATCATAATTATGTTATAAATGTATAATTTTAGAGATGTTACATTGTAAATAGGTTTATTATAGGTTAGTTTAGTCTATGTAAAAGTTTCATTCAAAAATATCATTTTATAAATGCAATTAATTTGATTTCTTTATTTTTAACCGAAATTTCCACCGAAATCGAAACTTTCTCCGAAATTTCCTTAAATTTGAAGTACCGAAATTGAAACCGAAACCGAAATTTGAAACCTTGGAAAATTCACAGTGAAGTCGGTGTACTGGATTGCACGGCAAGCTGTCCTAGGTAACACTTTAGCGTCTTCTTCAAGGGGAGACCCATACCAATCTCTATGGCAGCAAATCTGGGGTGCTAGAGTCCCGAGGAAAGTTCAAATATGTGTGTGGCGAGCTGCTAATAATCTTTTGCCTACAAGAGATCGTCTACGTACTAAAGGGTATATGGGTGAGGAGCATTGTCTGTTATGTATGCATAGGTTGGAGGACTCCTCTCACCTTTTTTGTAAGTGTCCCGTTGCTTTTGAACTACTCTCTGACCCAACTTTACAAATACTGAAATACATCATACACTTTGACCATCTGATAACTTTAAGGATTGGCTTCTGGAGTGTGCTTTGCACCTACGTATGGAAGTCTTTGAGAAAGTGATGATGCTCCTATGGGCCTTATGGAAGAATAGAAACGACCTGCTATGGAACAATCGATCCCAGACACCTACAAGTCTACGTTTGCAGGCTTTCACGTGGTTGGAAGAGTTTAAATTGGCTCGTGGTACTCAAGGGACTATAAAGGAAGTGCTGGCAACCTGAGAAGAACGATACACCCAAGTTAAATGTTGATGGAGCTTTTGTGCCTCACATGACAAGAAGGGGAACAGGGGGTGTTCTTCGCAACTCACAGGGACACTTCATAGCAGCGTTTGCCGATGCTATGCCATATACAAGTTCGGCGAAACATGCTGAACTCCTAGCAATGAGAAGAGGATTGGACCTTGTAAAAGAATTAGACCTATAGCATGTCACAATTGAAAGTGACTGTCTTGAAGCTGTGCAGCTGATTCTCAGCAAGGATCATGAATTGGACGAGCTAGGTGCAGTGGTTGATGATATACTGACTACCATGAGGTGTATCCCACATGTTCGACTTCAACATGGAAAGAGAACCTGCAACGGCGTTGCGCATAGGCTAGCTGCTTCAACTTTTGATTCTAATCTTTATAATAAGGTCTAGTTAGATAGACCCCCTGAGTGTATTCTTGATGTAATGCAATATGACATTGCTCATATTGCTTAATTATTTCAATGAAAGTTTGCAGCTGTTTTTCAAAAAAAAAAAAAATATATATATATATATATATATATATATATATATATATATATATATATATATATATATACAGATCCTATCCAGAGCAGAGCTCCGCTTTGAAATTAAGGGTGTGAAGTTCGAGTTTTGGGTCACTTTTCGGTCGCACATCCACATCTCGACCGTTCAGTTTTTAGGTACTAATGTATAGATTATCTCTGCAAATTTTCAGCCAAAATGATGATCGCTAAGGCATTGATATCTTCCTTAAAGCTAGTACGGTTTAGGTTGACAGATTCAGTCCGTCCATTGGTTTAAGCGAGTTAGATACCTTAACGATCATCAATTTGGCTGAAAATTTGCAGAGATGATCTATACACTAGTACCTAAAAACTGAACGGTCGAGATGTGGATATGCGACCGAAAAGTGACCCAAAACTCGAACTTCACACGTTAATTTCAAAGCGGAGCTCCGCTCTGGATAAGATCTATATATATATATATATATATATTTGTCAATTTCTAAATATTAATCCTAAAATATTTTTTAATATGTAAAAATTGTTACTAAATTTGCGTATAATTCTTAAGACTTCAGTAGTGGCCGCATGAACGGAATTTTAAATTTACTATCATTGTTCATATTTTTGAAAACAATCATTAAAGTACTCATACTTTTGGATATATAAGAAAATACTATATATGTATTCAACTCGTTTTATTACTTAATGTATTCTTTTTTAGAGGAATAGTCAACCATTTTATTAATAATAACTAGAAGAAAAATTACAACTTATAGATGTAGAAACTACATCAAAAAATAAAATTGCAAGAGAAATACTAGATGCAATAAAGCATCGGAAATAAAACCTAGCAAGGGTACGAAGGGATGCAATTAAGCATTTGATGAGGCACCAGACAGAGTCCGGGCTATGTAAAACGGTACCAATAGTATGGTCGACCATACTTCCACGCAAAGAAATACGTGGAATAGAGGGTAACCTTCTATCAAGGTAACCGCCGGTAGTGTGACCGACCTTGCCTACTCCACGCAAAATAATGCGTTGAATAGAGGGCAATCTTCTACCTAAGTAACGAAAGAAGCAATTCCAACATGCAGATAAATGTAGGGCCCAAAAAGAGTCTCCCGGATCCCAAATGCGAACCCTAACAGATTCGGGCTCATTCACCAGCTGCCAAGCCCCAAAAAGGAAGACCTAGCCCAAAACCCGACTTGACCAACCCAACAGAATAGAGGCCCAGGCCCACCAGGGTCTACTTTGGGCACCCAACGCCTCTCTGGGCACCACCCTTGATCGCAGCTCCGACAGCTGCTCCACCGCCCGTCGTCGGAGAAGGCACAACCCGGTCTCATCAATGCGACTCCACCGGCCTCCACCAGATGTAGCGCAGGTCCAGCCCAAAGCCCATGCGCTGCTCCACTCTGATCGCCGCTGCAACGATTGGATCGAAAATGTCGACTTGAGCCGTGCCCGAGATATCCGAGAAGGCAACGTAGCCATTGCATCTCCCCATTGAACAGAGACACAATCAGAATGGGTCTAAAGGGAAGAAATTGCCACAGGCCAAAATCCAGCCACCAACTTCTGCCACAGCGCTACCAGATCTGAACCACTTTCCTCCGATTTCAGTCCAGCTCGGATTGGACGAGATGACGAACTCTCGGTGCCATCCAGTCCAGGTATACACCGTAGCCACTTCCATCCTCAGAAAAGAACCGACAGGATCAAATAGAGTCTGAGAAAAAGAGGTCGTCGCCGGCAAGATTACGAACCACGACCTATCAGGCGACATGGAATGAGCTGTGCGCCAAGGTATTGACACCGAGAACGAAGCCGGAATTTTTCTCCATCGTTGAATCGTTGATGAAGTAAGGTACAGAGAGGCCAAGAGCACTGCTCTCCCAACCCTAGCAGAGCACTAGGTATTTTCATTAATCCTATTACTTAATGTATTGAGCACTAGCGGATCTAGGCACTAGCTGGGGAGGGCTCAAGCCCACCCAAAAATTTTGGGAAAAAAAAAAAAATACATATATATAGTGTTAACAGTACAATGTTTTTTTGTTGTGAAGCCTACCCCTAAACTTTCAGATCAGTCTCTTCGTCATTACTCCCCGTTGTTTCTACACACCCAATTACCGAAATACTCCACTCTGATTTTCTCAGCTTCACTCGAATCTCTCTCTGCTGTCAGAGCTCCATTAATGTCTCTGTATCCATATTTCAATGTTGAATAGTCTTTAGGACTGATTATGTAATATGGCCGGGTCTTGCTCTATTTTATCAGTTTCATCCAGTTTTATTTGGTATGCATGCAATCTATGTTCATCTTGCCCAATTGGGTTTTATTCTCATCGAGGCATTTGGGGCTTTAATTCTAATATTATGAACTTATCCTTTAGATTCCAATGCTGAATTTCCGATAATGAGTTGATAGAGAGATCAAAACAAATCCAATAGACAAAAAACTAAATCAATCTAAATCAACATAATAGGCAATAGCTAGTAGTCAAACAAAACAAAGGAATAAGAGATTGAGAATTTTCTGATATATTTTACCTTCTCCAAGAACGGAGTATATATACAAGATACATCAAGACCTATTAGGAAACTAATTACAAGACCTATTAGGAAACTAATTACAACAGAATAATCCTAATAATACACAATATTCACAATCCTAATTACATGGCATGACTCACGCCAACACTCCCCCTCAAGTTGGTGCATACAGATCACAGATGCCCAACTTGTCAAGTGAGTCATAGAAGGCTTTACTCGAGAGAGCCTTTGTAAGAATATCCGCCAACTGTTCTTCAGTAGGAACGAAGGGAAACATAATGATCTGTCCATCCAGCTTCTCTTTAATGAAGTGTCGATCTACCTCCACATGCTTCGTGCGATCATGCTGAACAGGATTGTGAGCAATTTCAATTGCAGCCTTATTATCACAATAAAGCGGCATAGCCTTTTCCTGCCTGAACCCAAAATCCCTCAACAAATTTCTCAACCACAACAACTCACAAAGTCCTCGGGTCATTCCTCTATACTCTGCTTCTGCACTAGAACGAGCCACCACCTTTTGTTTCTTGCTCTTCCAAGTAACCAAGTTACCACCCACAAATGTGAAGTAGCCCGAAGTAGACCTGCGATCTGTAATATTACCTGCCCAGTCTGCGTCTGTGTACCCGGAAACATCCAAGTGACTGTGTTTTGAAAAGAGTAATCCCTTCCCTGAAGCAGACTTTAAATACCGCAAAATTCGAAATACAGCATCCATATGAGTCTTACTGGGATTATGCATAAACTGACTCACCACACTAACAGCATAGGCTAAATCTGGTCTAGTGTGGGATAAATAAATCAACCGGCCAACTAACCTCTGGTATCTTGCTTTATTCGTAGGTACTTGATCCAAGTACTCTGCTAACCGATGGTTTTGCTCAATAGGAGTATCAACAAGTTGACAGTCAAGCATACCTGTTTCTGCCAGCAAGTCAAGAACATACTTCCTCTAACTCAACACAATACAATCCTTCCCACGAGCAACTTCAATTCCCAAGAAATATTTCAAATTACCCAAATCTTTCATTTCAAATTCTAAAGATAACTGACCTTGTAACCTTTGAATCTCCTCAAAGTCATCACCTGTCACAACCATGTCATCAACATAAATAATCAAGGCAGTCACTTTACCACACCGATGTTTAAGGAACAAGGTGTGATCTGAATTGCTTTGCCGGTAGCCAATTTTCTTCATGAACTTGGTGAACCTGCCAAACCAAGCTCTGGGAGACTGCTTCAAACCATAAAGAGATTTTTTCAATCTGCACACCACCTGCTCTCCAATAGAAGTACCATATCCAGGAGGCAAATCCATATAAACCTCTTCATGCAAATCACCATGCAAGAATGCATTCTTAACATCAAACTGTTGTAAAGGCCAATCAAGATTAGCAGCTAACGAAAGAAGTACCCGAATTGTGTTAATTTTGGCCACTGGTGCAAATGTCTCATCATAATCCACTCCATACTTCTGAGTATAGCCTTTAGCCACTAGTCTTGCCTTGTACCTGTCCACCGATCCATCTGAATTGTGTTTCACAGTATACACCCACCGACAACCAACTGTCTTCTTCCCGGGTGGTAATGATACTAGCTCCCACGTACAATTCTTCTCAAGAGCATCCATTTCGACTGTCATTGCTTGCATCCACTTCTCATCCCTCATTGCATCCTGCACTTTACTAGGGAGAGACACAGAAGATAATTGATTCACAAAGGCTACATACGGTTTAGACAGCCTATGGGTCGACACATAATTAGCAACGGGGTATTTAGCTTTGGCATTTAGAGTAGGTTCATAGTGCTTCGGGGGCTGACCACGGGTGGAACGACTAGGCAGAGTTTTGGTGGGAACAATATCTGACACAGAAGAAGGAACACCAGTTGACACAGAAGGAGTATTAGATAAAGAAGGATTAGAACATACCTCGGGTGATGATTGAGCAGGCGAGACCACTGAAGGAGAGGGAGAGACAGAAGAACTGTTCAAAACGGCATTGGTGACATCAGGAATTTCATCGGAAATAGAATCAGACACTTCCTCTTCAACCGACCGGTCAGATTGATCCGGTAGACTGGTCAGTAGCTTACTCCCCAAATTCTCTTCTCCATTCGGTGGGCTGCTGTCCTCTTTTTCAAGTTCCGTTCCAAAACACTCCAGCCTTGAGAACTCGGATGCTCGTCTCCCATCTTGCCCACTAAACAAATCTTCATAATAACAAGACTTCTCCCCCTGACGAGGAGTCACAGGAGGCAAAAAATAACATGCATCTTCACTGAACGTAACATCCATGGTGATATAAAACTTCTGGGATTGAGGATGATAACATTTGTAACCTTTCTGATGAGAACCATACCCCACAAACACACACTTAAGGGCTCTAGCATCCAACTTTTACCTCTGATTCTTATATAGATGAACATAAGCAATACAACCAAAGACACAAGCAGGAAGAGTATTAGAAGATGGAATAGAAACATAGTTAGACAGGACCTCAAGTGGGACACGACCTTGAAGAGGGACAGACGGAAGACGATTGATTAGATGAGAAGCACACAATACGGCCTCTCCCCAAAGATACTTGGGCATGTTAGCACTAAGTAGAAGAAACCGAGACATGTCCAGAAGATGACGATTTTTCCGTTCAGACACCCCATTTTGCTCAGGTGTCTGTGGGCATGAAGTTTGATGTATGATGCCATGGTGTTGGAAATATTCATGAAATGAATGATTGACAAACTCACCCCCATTATCGGAACGAAAGACCTTAACATGAGCATCATATTGAGTACGAACAAGCTTATGGAATGCTGTAAAAGCAGAGAAAACAGAATCTTTGGACTTAAGTAAAACCACCCAGGATAATCGAGTAAAGTCATCAATGAATAACACAAAATATCGCATTCCAGAAAGGGTAGAATGTTTAGAAGGACCCCATACATCTGAATGAATTAACTCAAAAGGCATAGTACTAGAATGAAAACTCGAAGGATAACTAGACCTATGACTCTTAGCCAAAGCACAAGTTTCACAATGCAGGCTAGACTCACTAATTCCCAGAAACAATGAAGGCATGGACTTCTTCATAACTCCAAAAGATGGATGACCCAAACGCCTATGCCACAACCATAGCTCACTTAATCTGTCAGAATTCAATGTCAGGGCTAAAGGTTTTTCCAGTGCTTGTGTTGGCTCTGCGTACATGCAATCCAAGTGAAACAGTCTCCCCCTCAGGTCTCCCTTGCCCATGATCACCCTGGTGCACAGATTCTGAAAAATAACATACATTGGATAAAAGGTTACAGAGCATTTATTTTGTGACCCCAACTGGGATATAGACAAAAGATGATGAGACAATGAGGGTACATAAAGCACATCATGCAATACAATGGATGGTGTAACCTGAACAGACCCAATACCTAAGACTGGAAAAGACGCACCATTCGCATTAGAAACATGGGATATAGATGGGGATGACATAGACATAAAGAAGGACTTATCATAGGTCATATGGTCAGACGCACCAGAATCAATAATCCATGTATCACTACCAGTAAAGTCAGAAACATGTAAAGCAACACCAATTTTACCTCGAGTTCCCTTAGTCAAGGAAACATTACCCTGTGAGGGATCTTGCCCTGCAATGCCGTAGAAGTCAGGTTCTGGCACCAATTGGACTGCCGCTTTGCCTCTTTGACCACCACCACGTCCTCCACGTCCTCCAGTATTATTGCCTCCTCTCCAACCAGAGTTGTTGTAATTAAACCTTCGCAACTTAGGACATTGATTCTTGAAATGGCCAACTTCCTTGCAATAGTTGCAAGCCATTTGATTATAATTCTGGTTCTGCTGATATCCCTCATTCCATGGCTGATACTGACTCTGAGATGGAACTAGGGTAGAATTCCCAATCTGAGGTTGAGGTGGAGGTGTAGCATGGATTGCTAAACCAGAAATTTCAGTATGAAGGTTCTGAGCGGCAGCCTTATTACCTTCATCTCTTCGGATATAGGCAAAAGCTTGTTCCAATGTAGGTGGAGTTGCAAGACGCAATAACTCATTCTTTGCCCCTTCAAAGTGAGGGTCCAGGCCAGCAAGAAAAATATGGACACGCATCCTGTCCTGCTCAGTCCGATAGGAATTAATATCAACTTCACAAGTCATAGGATTAGGGTTTCTCTGATTAAGCTCCTGTCAAATTGTCTTCAAATTCGCATAAAAGGTTGCAACATGCTGTCCACTCTGAGTTATTTTGAAAGCTTTGACATTCAATTCATGAACACGAGCAAAGTCACTCCCATCATAATATGTAGCAGCAACAGAATCCCAAATGGCTTTGGGAGAATCATAGTTAGCAAATAATCTCATTACCTCCGGAGTCATAGCCTTGAGAAGAATTCCCATCACATTAGTATTTGCCGTATCCCATTCATCGGCTTTTGGTCCTGCAGCAAGTCTTGCTGCACTACCGATAACATAACTCCACTTTCCAATCCCCTGAATATGGATCTTCATAAGCCTCTGCCATAACTGATAATTGGTGCCATCGAGCTTTACACCAAAACTTGAATTATCTGTCACATTCTGAACAATCACAACCTCATGGGCCACAGAGTTCACCCCTCCATTCTGAGATCCTCCAGTATTCCCGTCGGTAAGAGTCAAATCCACCATCTTTTTTTTTTTTTTTTTTTTTTTTCAGACCCTACAAATTGTAACAAAAAGAATACCAAAGAACCAGGATGGATATGGACGGACACAAGAACAAAAAGGATGAATTGATGGACAAAGGATGAAATCAACTTGTAGAAGCAAAAGAACCAATTCACGACTTGCAGAAGCAAAGGAACCAATTCGACAAAAAGAACCAAGGCAAGAGAATCAACCGACCAAAAGAACCAATTCAACCAAATCAAAAAGGACCGAATCAAAAGAACCCTATATTCGCAGCGGAAAGAACAGACCGAGTCCGAATGGATCTCGGCTCTGATACCAAGTCAAACAAAACAAAGGAATAAGAGATTGAGAATTTTCTGATATATTTTACCTTTTCCAAGAACGGAGTATATATACAAGATACATTAAGACCTATTAGGAAACTAATTACAAGACCTATTAGGAAACTAATTACAACAGAATAATCCTAATAATACACAATATTCACAATCCTAATTACATAGCATGACTCACGCCAACACTAGTCTGGTTGTGTGCTTGAAAATGATAAAATTTTATTTTATAAGTTTTATTCTATAGTTCTGTATGGATTAACAGGGGTTTGGTTAAGTTTGTTGAATTGGGGATTTTGTCATTTTGCCCAGCAGTCTTTGTTTAGAGTTATTAGATTAATCAATTCTATTTTTTATTTTAGGCCTTAATTAAAGATGGAAGATGAGTTTGTATGGTCCTTCACATTGAGAAAGAATATGCTGAATCTATCGACAATGAGTCAGTGATTAAAGAGTTCACCTTTAGAGACTTGTAGAGTTAGACTTAGCTGGTTTAAATCTTGCAGTTCATTACACATTTATTTTATTGTATTTTTAGTTTTTTAGTTCTCTATAGATATGAATTTCTGAGGTAAGGCTCATTACGCCCCCTCCTACTAGGTGTGTGTGTGTGTGTTTTTTTTTTTTTTTTTTCAATTAATAAAATTATCTCGCACAGTTGAAATTCTCTACGATAAATTTTTTTTTTATTAAGAAGTTCTAGCCCACCCAAGTTTTCATTCCTAGATCCGCCACTAGTATTGAGCAGTGCTTAATGTTTGTTGAGGTCAGCCGACAGCCACGTAGTTAATGAGGCCAACAATTATTTTCATTTGATAAAATTACAAAGCCATGTTCCCGACAGTACCTGAAGTCATATAGCCTTTTATTTAGGTATTTTGGTGATTTGGTCCGGTACTATTATTGTACGTATGACCCCATTAATGTTGCTATAGCTAGGCCATGGTCCAAGTAACGTCTACAACCCCTATATCTTGGTCAGGTCCCAAAGAGTCCCACACAGCCGCAGACCCGTCGCCAATATTTGCTCCCACACGGCGGCTGACCCGCATGCTCTCTATCACAACCATGAAGCGAATCACACTCGTCCGCTATTTTCGCCTCTACACTCCTCCCATCACTTGCCGTGATTCCAGTAACGGAACTAGAAAGTTATATCGGGGGGCAAAAAAAAAAAAATTATAAAAATACATAAAATATATTTATTCTATTTCATTAAGAGTGTAGATACTTTAATTTAATGTTTTTCTTTCAAATTTGATTCCTTAACAATTAGGGGGGGGGGGGAACATAATTACTTTTCGGACAATTCCTAGGTTCACCCCTAGAGTAAACGAACATATTCACCCCCATTGTTGATTAACATACTTTTACTTAATAAATTTATAATCCAACGGTCAATATCTTAAATTGGCCTTTAAAGATCATCTCTGTAAAAAATCAATTGAATCAAAAATCGTTTAATTATCTAATTGAATCAAACAAATTGATGGTTCTAATACCACTTACTACTATTATGATGAACCGTTCATGTATTGGGGGCAGAACATAATTACTTTTCAGACAATTCCTAGGTTCACCCCTAGAGTGAACGAGCATATTCACCCCTATTGTCGATTAATATGTTTTTACTTAATAAATTTATAATCCAACTGTCTAATGTTAGAACCGAAGGCTCTAGTTAGCTTTAGAGAGAGAATGAGACACGAGAAGTATAGTGGTTCGTCTCCCGCCTTAGCGGGAGACTACGTCCACTTAAATGTTTAACTATATGTGTTGGGCCTTGCGGCCCAAGAGTATTACATGAGGATGTAATGGGATGGTGTTTATGTGGGAGGGGGGGAACATAATTACTTTTCGGACAATTCCTAGGTTCACCCCTAGAGTAAACGAACATATTCACCCCCATTGTTGATTAACATACTTTTACTTAATAAATTTATAATCCAACGGTCAATATCTTAAATTGGCCTTTAAAGATCATCTCTGTAAAAAATCAATTGAATCAAAAATCGTTTAATTATCTAATTGAATCAAACAAATTGATGGTTCTAATACCACTTACTACTATTATGATGAACCGTTCATGTATTGGGGGCAGAACATAATTACTTTTCAGACAATTCCTAGGTTCACCCCTAGAGTGAACGAGCATATTCACCCCTATTGTCGATTAATATGTTTTTACTTAATAAATTTATAATCCAACTGTCTAATGTTAGAACCGAAGGCTCTAGTTAGCTTTAGAGAGAGAATGAGACACGAGAAGTATAGTGGTTCGTCTCCCGCCTTAGCGGGAGACTACGTCCACTTAAATGTTTAACTATATGTGTTGGGCCTTGCGGCCCAAGAGTATTACATGAGGATGTAATGGGATGGTGTTTATGTGGGAGGAGGGGTCCCTTTTATAAGGAAGGGAGACATTCTCCTTTACATGTTTTCCAATGTGGGATGCAAAACAACTATTCTAGTCTAGAAAGCCATATTGTGAAGACAACTTCGCAAGGCCGGGAAGGTGGCTTCCCGGAGAGGTCTCACCCGCTTCCGACTATCATGGCGTAGCTTGGACATCGGGCTATGGGATGCATATCGCGGTTGGGTCCCACCATGGCTTGTGGGCCCACCAAATGAGTGTTACTTATGCTTGGTGATGTAGCAAATCCTCCATATTGTTGGAGGTATGTACAATCTTAAATTGGCCTTTAAAGATTATCTCTGTAAAAAATCAATTGAATAGAAAATCGTTTAATTATCTAATTGAATCAAACAAATTTATTATTCTAACAACACTTACTACTGTTAGTGCAAAATATTGTAGGTTTGGCATTTCCTAGGTCGACATCCAAGAGTCTTTATAATTTCGGCTACTATACATCTCTTGGAACCTTGTAAGTATGGACTGGTTCAAGGTTTCTTGCGCGTCTCATCTCAACACTCTGCCATCAGGTAATTCTTGCATTCATATGCTTGCTCATACTTGTGTATAGGAGTGATCTTGTTGTTCTCTCCTAAGTCAGGATTGAACCTGCCTTTCAATCCTAATGTGCTGACCTGGAATTGTGTTAATATATGTTACTCCAACGACTTGACTTCTATAGGCTTTTGGAGTGTCGGTTTTTGCTGGTCCATTCCCATATGAAACCCGACGGAAATCTTATCACTTCGTTGTTCAATATATATGTGGTGTTTTGGGGCTTTTAGTGTTAGCGAGCGAATCCCTCATAACATCTTCGCTGCCTCTTCTTAGACAGTCTTCTGCCCCTAAGATCTGCAGAAGCATGAGCCTTTATTTCATTTGAGAACCTTTCATGAATTGTTCCTTGCTTAGCTCGTGAATGATTGTCAAAGTCTCAATCCCTTACTGTTAGAGTTAATTGGTGAGTCTATCCATTCATGTGTGTTGCAAACATGCCTTTGTGCCTTGAGATGATTGACGACTATGTGGAGAGTTATGTCATTTGAAGATTGACGAAGGAGGTTCATATCCATCATTCTGAATCAGTAGCAAAGCAGAGACAGAGCTACCTTCTAGATTGGGTCTAGGAAGATTGAGTGTCTGTAAGTTCTTTATGTACTGATTCTTTAGTGGATTTGTTACTAGGGCTGGGCACAGGCCAGGTCCAACAAAAATTTTACTGGGCCCGGGCCTGGCCCGTTTTTTACGGTTCGGGCCCAAAGCCCGTTTCGGCACTAACAGGGACCAGCCCGTTTCCTTTCGGGCTGAGTTTCCGGGCTTCCGGGCCCAAAAACCTGTTTCTCAGACAACCACAACTCCGTTTGAAGAAGAACACCAGGCTTTTGTAAAACACTAGACAATCACAACTCCGTTCCTCAAACACCTCTAGAGCCACCAGTTCGAAGGCAAAGGCTTTTGAAGCTTCCAAGAAATAAACAAAGAGAGAGTGTTAGAAAACCACAAATAAGCTATAATTATATAGGAATTAAAATGAATGCTAATGGTATAGATGCAGTTTGATATATAATCATGAATTTCAATTCCAGTTTGATAAAGAATGAACCAATGATTCATCAGTCAAAGTGTCAAACAATCATAAATGAACAACAATCAATTTGACTCCCCAGGTCATGATTCATGAATCTAAATCGAAGTTGGAATCTAAAACATGCCCAAGTAGGATCAATGGTTGTTGGGTACTTGCGTGATAAACACATATGTCATACCTGATGCCTCCTAGAAGCAGAGCTTGTCCTCTTCCTCGTTCCAATTTGGTCTCGGCAATCAGAGATAGAGAGCAGCGCAGTCTCAGTGAGATGGGGAGAGAGAGCATCGCAGTCTCGGCGGCCGTAGTCAGATATGGTTGAGGCGGCTGAAGACTGAAGAAGTGAAGAGTGAAGAGCCAATATGGGGGACCCTTTGGAGCTGCAGAATGAAGACCCTAATTGACTAATCCAATGAGTTCGACCCCATGATAAGGGTTTTGAGCCTTACCATATGACCAATGATATATAAACATCTGTCTATTTTTGTACAACGGGCCTGACGGGCCTTTACATTTCTAAAACTCAAGGCCCGGGCTCGAACCGTTTTTTGCTTATCAAGGCCCGGCCCGAACCGTTTTGATGAAGAAAAAAAATAGGGCCCGGACCGTACGGGTCGGGCCTTGCCAGGCCGGTCTGGGTTTCCAGGTTTTCGGGCTTAAATGCCCAGCCCTATTTGTTACCGGCATAGTGCCCGCAGTTGTTTCCATTTTCTAAGGGTTTTACTGCGTCAACAGATTTGGTGTTTGTGTGTGATGTTTTAGTTTCTGTTGATGGTTTGGTAACTCAAGAAAGTCATAGCATCATTAGAGATATTGAGATCAATCTGCAGTTTCAATTAGGATTCAAGTTATACTGCAATCTTATTTTAGGATGCAAACCAGCCTACACTCCTAAGACTGATTCCTAAAGTTGTTGATACATTGACTCATTTCCATTAGTTGGGAAATATATACCCATTCTGTACTTACAACTACTATTATGATGAACCGTCCATGTATTTCATATAAATGAATAACTAAAAGGTCTTCAATTTGATTGATTTTTTACAGAGCGAATCTTTGTATTACGTTATACAACATGAATGGTTGGATTAGATAATTATTAAGTTATTATGCGTTAATCGCAAAAGATGGTGAGTATGCTCGTTCACCCTAGGGGTGAACTTAAGAATTGTCCTTATTTTTCAATTTCTCAATAAACTCCAGCCAATCATACATGGCCACATCAGATTTTAAATATGTCTTGGGGGGGGCAGGCCATCTCTGGCCCTACGTTCCGCCTTTACGTGATTCTGATCATCCTTCCACACCTCGACCCATTGTCATATCACTCAGTGGACAGCGCCACAACCAGCTCGCTCTTCTTGTGGAACTTCCCATCGTACTCCGATGGGTCACCGCCTTGGCTGAAGTCGTTGAGCGTGAGTATGGCTCTGGTGGATGACGTTATTGGTGGCGATCGAGAATTTGAATGTAGGGAATTTTTTGCCATGGCAAACAAGAAAGCCTGAGGAATCACACGAGAGTGTGTGGAATGATATTGAAGAGGAGGTAAAGTGAAACCAATAATAACACTACAGTATTTGCCATTTAATTGATGATGTTTTTATTTTGAGGAATTAAGAAGGTTACATGCATTTTTATAGTAAAGTTGAGCTAATGTCTAGTTGTTTCTTTTAGGCGTAATCTTTGGAATTTTATTGGACTACTCACCATAAAGTTCTTAAATATAATGCGCATGTGCACACTGTTAATATTTTATTATAAGAAAATGTTAATTAGGTAGAATTTGACTCAATTGAAAGTAACGGGTTTACAAGTTATAAACCCTAGAAGAGAAAATTGAAAAACAAAATTGATGGATATGTATGGCAAGAGGGTCCATTTCTGAGACAAAAATTTTATGCAATACATTTATAGACTGATGATATTAGTAAGATCAAGACGACCTTGTACTTAACTGATGGAAATTATCATAATATGTCTATATCAACTTGGTGACTAACGAGTTCCATTATTATTATTATTATTATTATTATTATTATTATTATTATTATTATTATTATTATTTTAATGTTGTCATCCTCACGAAAGCAACATCTACATTTGCTCCAACAATGTCCCAACAATTTTGATAAAAAGACAGTAAATCTGATCTCTTCAGGGGATGGCATCGCAGTAAGCATAGAATTTTTCATGCACAATGTGAAAGTTGGCACCATCATATAAGAGTAGGTCTCACATGCTTTTCATTAGCATTTGTAAACAATAATTTTGCACAATTTGAGCTTATTTTTGTGGGTTGTATATGTGCTTCCTGTTACGTTTTATGCTCCTAGCAGTTTGTTTTTATGTTGAAAGAGGTTTTGAGCCTTATATTGCACAGGCATATATAAATATGTATGCATGGAGTCATTATTTGTCATATTATACCTGATCGAGCAGCATTGCAGCAACGTAATTAAACGAGTTTGAATAACCAGCTAGGATGAAATCATATTATCCCATAAATAATAAATATTTGATCCGAATCAGGTTACAATTGTTAATTGTAGGCCATTTAGCCAATCCATTGCTTTAGCTAGAACGGTATTTAACCTCATTTAGCCAATTGTAGCTTCATTTAGCTAAACTAGTACCACCATTACACCTTACGCCATGGACCAAGTTACGTCCACAATCCCAACGGCTTGGTCTATCCCCACTGCGTTCCACACAGCTGCAGAACCGTCAACAACATTGTTGTCACACGGTGGCTGACCACCATGCTCATCGTCGCATCCAGCACGCGAATCACATTCGTCAACCACTTTGGCCGTCACACTCCTCCCATTACTCGCCGTAATTGTTATCATACTCCCACACCTCGACCCACTATCATACCACCCGGTGGAAAGTGCCGCTATCAGCTCATTGTGTCGTGGTATTGCAGTATTGGCACTGCTAGAAATTTCCCCAATGGGGACCAATTTATAAAAGTGGCTTTTGGCCCAACACACACTGATTTTGGTGGCTAAAGGGCATTAGCCACTATGCAGCCACTAATTGAATATCAGTCCCCTTAATTGCAGGTGCTAATGTACAAAGGCCACCATTAAAAAAACAGTGTGAACACAGAAACCAATGCAGCTCTTCACACTGTTATGGAATTAGTGGGTATTTAACCTTTGTAATCACACTGATAACAGTGGCAAAATTGGTAGGCTATATTAAAAAAAAATGCACCAAATAATTGGTGCATATATGATCTTGTACTGTATTTTAAATGTATTATACAATAAATTTACAAGTTAAAAATACATCCATGGGATATACACTACTAGAAGTGATACTCTTGTAAGCTTCGTCAGTGATTCACAGGGTTCCTTAGACAGTCCCTTTTGCAGCTTCTTGACCTGCAATTTTACAAGAGCAACTCTTTTAACTCAATGGTCAAGAACCAATGGCTGGCAAAGCACTAAACAGAAGCATCTCCACATTCATCCAGGGAGATAAAAAATTATGCAATTTTAAATGACTGCATTGCTCTGATCTTTTCATACTAACATGGATTATAATTTATGATGATCCAAAACTAAGTAGGCAAGCTTACCTTATCAAACACAGGGAAGAACTTAGCGGACTCCAAACACATATCTTCAGATTTCATTATTACTTGCAACTGTAAAGTAACAAAAATTAAATCATCACAAAGTATTAACAGCAATAAGCATTACATTAGCAACCATGAAAAAAGTTGGGTCAAGGTTTCCAGCATTATACTAACTTCCCAACTGATCCAGACCAAGAAAACTCTTAACACTGAACACAACATTAATTCATATGTGGATAAATACTTACTGAAAAGACTAGAGATGGAAAGTAACATTTGACACACTCCGGGTACAAGTTAGATGAAAACATTGATAGATAACTGCACATAGAGACTGTCCTAAAAGCTTGCTAAATGAATCGACTTCAGTTAAATTGTCACTTGATGTTTCTCTTAAACTACAAGTTGTCTCAAAGGTTTTCAAAGTAAATTTATGAAATGAAGCATGTCCAAGCAAAGCTGTGCCGCTAAAAAAAGCTGTGAAAGGAGGAACATTTTACAGTTAATCAAGTTCACATCTGCACACACACTTTCAATTAAACAACGAAAAGGAACAGCAGTGCACATCTGCATACACACTTTCAATTTCAAACCCTGGTGGTCAAGAAAACAATTTGTTGAAAACATAGGAAAATACCTCAGAGCCACACGATATTTCTGACCCAACTTCTCAAGCTCTGCCATTACACAATCTATGATACAAGGAGTGCCTGTATATTAAAAGACAGATAAACCATTAGAGAAAAATAAACATAACAGAAATGGAACATTCCCCTGCATTATCTATCAAAAATTTTGGTGACTATCATAAGTTTACGAAGTTCTCTTAATCATTCTTGGTATAAAACTCAACATTGAAAAACAATTCCTAAGAAACACTAAACATTAATATGAGTGAATAACTCTAAGACTCACACTTTGCATATAGGTAGTCCATCATTCCCTTCTCCAAATCCAACTGCAGAAAGTGAACAAAAACAAATATATTACCCAATACAGAAACTTATACATGAAACAATTAGCACCAAACACTCACCTTAATCAGGATAGAGAAATTAGCACATATACATAAATATCCTTAATGAGTTGGTGTATTTGCACAAAAGCAAGGTTGCTCAAAACAATTGTCTGTGTCATGAGTAAAAGTAAGTTCACTAACCATTCGAACAAATTTGGAAATCACTGAACTAAAGCCAATTGAAGTTGCTTCAATTATCTCTTCATAGTTAACATCAACCCCTGCAAAATATAGTTAATTAATTAACAAGATCAATAAGGTCCTCACACAAAAGCACAATAATATATCAATTTTGTATCAGTAGCATTTAATTTCCAGGGTAATAAGACATTCAAATAAGTAATGTTGCATGTTAGAAAAGTGCTTTAGTTTTTGGAATACTCAAAACATGTTAACTCGTCAGTATACCATTTCAATCCAGGCTCCTAAGCCAATATCTGATGTAAGAGTTAATTGAACATATGAACATATCTATACCAAGTCAAATTAAATCTAAATGAAATTAGCAGATACCTTCTTCACTATTGGTTCCTGCAACTCTGGTGGTAAATAAGCAAATGTTGTACCACTGTTAAAAAAATGCCATATTTTGGTATGAATTGCTGCCGGATATGTTATCACTAACACCACCACCACTAGTAGGAAGTTCTATAACATCACTTCCAACCTCAATCTTCTCTAACACAACATTATAATGCACCCCAGCCCGAAAATTAAAAAAATCCCACCACACAAAACCCAGAACAGTCATAAATTGATAGATCCGGTATGTTAGAGAGCTACTGATGTATAGATGGTCCTTAATCATTCACCTTAAGGCCCTAAAAGTAAAGGGGACAATGACGCGTCGCGCGTCTGGCGATATCGAGCCCTGGAAGTTAGGGCCTTTTGTAGATCTGAGCCTTCCAGTTTCGAAACTAAAAGCTATAAAACGAAAATGGGGAAAGTAAGTACCTCTGCAATTACTTTACCCTAAATATTCAGATGAAAAAATGAAATAAAAAAGCTCAAAGTTAATACCTCCGAAACTCCTTCTTCACCATTGCGGCTAGTTCCTCGATAAATTTGGCGGATCCGCAGTAGAGAAAAGAGATCGAATGAAAGAAATCCGGCTCGGCAGTAGAGTGAGAGAGGAGAAGTGTAAAGAAAAGGGCTTTAAGACATGGGGGAAGACTTGTTGATAAATAGTTGTTAGACAAATCCCTGCACATAGAAGTCCAGAGTGAGAAGGGGGAAAGCACTTGAATGTTAAACAACATACCCTCCAACCCAGAACAAAATCCTACACAAACAAAAATTCATCAAGCGAAACATTCAAGATCTACAACACGCAAGCCTAAAGATCGAAACTTTAAAAACATAAGAGAAGAGAAACAAGAAAGTTACCTCGAGCACCCCAAGCTCTAGGCTCAGGCCAACTCCCCTGCTCCATCGAACGCCTTCGATGCCTCGTAGATCCAAATCTACGTCGTCGTCAGAAAACGCTACAACAGATCTCCCACTCCCTAAGCCAACCTTGAATCACCAAAGCCTCGAGGTTGGTTTAGGCCCAAAAATAACATGGCTTTTGAAAGAGAAGAGGACGGAGAGAGACAACGAGAGAGAGAGAGACAGACAACGAGAGAGAGAGAGACGGACGGAAAGAGAGAGAAGCAGAGAGCAGGGTAGGGTTTTTAGTCGAACCAAGTGAATATATACCAAAGAGGAGAGGTTTGCTGTCTCAGCACCGCACCATAACTTTTCTCAAGAGCTCAGCCCAAACATAGGAACCCTGGAGCCCAATTATATTATTATTATAATGACTCTGGCACTGTTTCAGTACTCTATTTACCCATTAGGCACTGATGTACAGTGGAATCAAAAATTATGTCACTGATGTCAAAGATTGGTGTGAAGTAGTTTGAGAAAGCCACGGATTATTTTTAGTGTCTATCAAAAGGTGCTATTGGGGAAATTTCTAGTAGTGTGGTCGTCACACTCTGATCGGTCACCACCTTCGCCGCCTTCACTGAAATCGTTGAGCGTAAGTCTGGCTCCTGTCGGTGACGTTAGTGGGGGAGAGCATGTGAAGGTAGCAAACGTTTGGCCATTGCAAACAAGAGAACCTATGGAATCACAGGAAAATGTAAGGGAGATGGCATTGAAGATGATGGAAAGAGAAACCAACAGCGCTAAATAAGTTCTCGCCATCTAATTCGATTCAATTCAGGAGATTTTATTTGAGGAAGGAGATAAATTTCATGAACTTATATACTGAACTGAAGCTGAGATCCATTTTGTTTGTTTTAAGCGCAAGTCTAGTTGAAAGTTTATGGAATTTCAGTACAGTACTCGCCACAAAGTCCTAGCTCATGCAGTTATATTTTGATTCTTTAATCAGGATAAAATACAATATGTGAATAGATATAGCAAACGTAACAAACAAAAAAGCAATCACCCATAGTCCCATACCGAAAGTGGAAGGACGGCAAAGGAAGTCCATCACTTTGAGATACAAATGGCAATCATTTCGTGTAATGATGTTCAACAAGAAGATAGAAAGATAAATTTAGTTAATATATGTTTCCCTTTGGTTCATGTCATGTAGGTCCGTTAGAGAAGTTCTATGGATTATACTCTTCCATCGACAAATTCGTTAGCGTTTAAATGCTTATTTGCACATTTTAGTTCTTAAACAATTGATTTAGTTGTTGATCAAAATAAGTACACTTCTCCCATGAACATAAATACATAATATAGTATTTTTAATATGAAAATACATCATAGAGAAAATTCTTTCGGATTCTTATACAAACATTTATCAAACATTATGCAACACATTCGCTCGTAGAGAAGATAAATGCCTAAATCTCCAAAATGTTTCGACCTAGCAAAGCTCTGTTAGGGTTAGGAGAGCGCTGCCCTCGGGTTTGGCCTCTCTGTACCTCTCTTCATCTTGTATGGAGTACACCTACGGCGTCTCCTTTGGGGGTTCCTAAATCAAGACAGGCTTACACTGTGTCTTCTCTGTCGCGGACTCCTTCTGCGCGATGGTGGCTGGTAGGCATAGTGGCTTGTGTCCTACCGGAGTTTCTGCCTCTTGATGTTAGTGGTGGTTCACGGAGACCAAGGCGAGCGAGGCTCAAAGGTCTATGAATGGTAATAGAGGCGCAGGCTAATCTAATTCGACCATGGCGGAGGGGATAGAAGTTTTCGTTTGGGTTGGGTCAGACCCTATTCGAGTCTCCTCTCCACGAATGGCAGTACCACCGTCGCGGTTGTTTTCCGGCTATTCGGCTTCTGTTGTTTGTCTGGCGGCAAAGATGCAGATCGGCAGTTGCTGATCTGCCTTTTGGATGGTCCGGTTTCTGAGGCATTGACGTTGGTTTGGCTAGATCGACTGGTTCACACTCTCGTTACCGACAGGTTGAAGACATGGGGTATGTTGGTGTTCTCTCTCTGCCAAGGTCATCTGGTTGTATTGGAGTCAAGAGCTTTCTGGTTCCTTGGAGCCGGTTGACCGGAGGCATGGTGGTAGGTTGGTGCGGCGGTGGCAACTAGAGTAGAGTCACTATTGCGTTGGCTACAAGGGAAAACCCTAATTGGGTGCGGGCTCGGCTCTACTTTCCTAACTTGGGCTTGGGCCCTGATGGGTTGACTAAGGCTGCAGAGTGTGGGCTTATTTTGTTATGGATTCGAATTTGGGATCCCAGTGGATTTCTTATAAAGATTTGGGTTCCAGGACGACATCTCCAATTGTAATTCAATTTTGTTAGGCCGCAAAGATCATAATCTCTGAGGGTTTTTTTATCTTGCTTCAGAGATTACTGATGTTTGTTTGGAATAAAAGTGCATGAACTGTCTAAAAGGTGGGTGTACTAGGGGTATAGTGGGTTCTTGTTCTTACTTTAGAATAGGAATCTCAGGGTACTCTGAGAAACAATTCTTTATGTCGACTCCTTAGGGGTGTTTCGTTTTGGTACTGCTTGCTGAATCTATATAATGGACTGACCTCTCTTCATAAAAAAAAAAAAAAACATTATGCAACACAATATTAAGAGAGAAATTGTTACATTAAATATTATACATAATATAGTTTCAATTCAAATATGAGTCCATGCAACTGTGGACTCAACTTCTTTTGTATTACTCGTAAATCCTTCAACAACTCTTTACATTTCTGAAGCAATTTTTTTTTCACATATTTTAACAAATATTTTTTTGATATATATATATATGTGTGTGTGTGTGTGTGTGTGTGTGTGTCCAAAATTATATATCACAATGTATTTGAAATGTAAATGTAATGTAGATTTCTTTATAATAGATACAAATCTAATTAATTTTATGGAATTATAAAAAAAATGACGCTCTCTTCTCTCTCGAGAAAAACCCTATGGTCGCAACCGGCCTTGAGCAGAGGCGGCGGCGACACTGCAAATTTCCTAACTCTAGGCAGAGAGGTTTCTCAGCCACGTTGTGGCTTTGCACCTTGGATTTGGAAGGGCGGCGACATCTCTCTTTCTTCTCCCTTCCTTGGTGACGTCGGTGCTTGGCTTCGACGTCCCTTTAATCTATGTTTGAATCAATTTTGTCTTCTGGATGGATCGGATATTCTAAAGGTAGCCATCTTGGCTGAGATGGAGCGAGTTTCACTGCCTTCAGCCTCGTCGGCAGTAGGCAGTGCAGGGCCTTTCGTTGCCGTTGTGTTTGGGTTAGGTGATGTGGGACAGTGACTCGTTGATGACTGGGTTGTTCAGGTCGACTTGGGCTCAGATCCGATCAGATGGGATTGTTTGATTTTTATGGTGGCTGAGGACGACGTGATCTGTGGTGAACAGGGTTCCCCTTTGGCGACAAAGATTGCAGCTGGGCTGCAGTTAGACTGTGACGGTGATGATGGTGATCTTTCTCCTATGGTGGACGGCGGCGAACGGAAAGGCTGTGGCGGCAGTGGTGGTGGTGGTCCTGCTGAGGGTGGCGCTTGTTTGGTCGCTAGGAATGCTAGGGTTTCTTTCTGGGCTCTAAGACTGGTGGGCCTGGAGTGGACTTCTGCTCATGGTTGGAGCCTTTGGGCTTGCTTTTGGACAGTGGACTTCCTGTGTACTGTATGGGTCTCTTGCTGGGCTATGTTTGATTGGGGATTCTCAATTTGGGCTGCTCTGATGAATGAAGATGGAGTGGATGATGATACGTCATCCTCTACTCCCAATTTTATTTAATTTTTTATCTTGGTCGCAGAAACCAGTAGCTCTGAGGGTTTTTTATTCCTGCTTCGGAGTTTCTAGGTTTTTGTTTGAAATAATGGCGCGTGGACTTTCTAAAAGATGGGTATACTGGGTTCTTGTTCTTGTTTAGAATAGGAGTCTTAGGGTGCTCTGAGGAACTATTCTTTCTGTCGACCCCATAGGGTGTTTCGTTTTTGTACTGCTTGCTGAATCTATATAATTGGCTGACCTTTTTTTATCAAAAAAAAATGTATGGAAAAAAGTCACTGACCTAAAAAATACATTTTTGTCATAGTGAAAATAATCGCTAGCTATAACATAAAGGTACAGTCACTAGGACATAAAGATTATGTCATAAAAAAGTCATTATGATATAAATATATTTTTTATGTTATAGAGTACCTTTATGTCATATAGACTTTTTTGACATAAAGGTACTCTTTATTTATGTCATGGTGACTATTTTATTGGGCAGATAGTTTGGTATTCTATTAAAGACAAAAATTCTTTCTTGCCATCCAAGTCACTATGACATAAACAGCTCCTATAAGTCATAGTGACTTTTTTTTTTTAGAGAAACGAAAGCACAGGTAACGCTAGTTGGCGAAGAAAATCATTATAATATAAAAGAATACCTTTATGTTATAATGACATTTTTTGAAATTCATCTAGTCGTTTGATTAGAGCTGGTTAAAGCAAGCACAAATACTTGTTTGAAATTCATCTATGTACTTAAATATTTCCATAAATGGCGATGTAACGGAAAATGTACCAAACAGCTTGTTTGGAGAGGTAAAGGAAAATATTCCAGTAAACAACTACTAGTTTGGTGAGCTTCCCAATGTTTTTAATTAGTTTGCTTTAACTTGGATAGCTTTTACTGGATTTTCTTGTCTGGATTCTTATATAAGCTTGTAAGCTATGGCCAATTGGCTGTTGATTATTGAATAACAATCAACTTATATTCCAAAAAACTATTAGTTTGGTGAGCATTGATCTCATACTCACGTAAATAGATTATTAAATTATTGCACTTTTTTTTTATCACATAAACAACTACTTTTTTGTGAGTCAAACTCATGACCTCCTAGTTGTAAAAGAGAGACTTTGCCACTAGACCAAATAGTACTGGGTCGTTACACTTGTTTTTTATAACGCAGTTTTTTTTTTTTTTTATTGTTGAAATTGAAGACAGAAGAATGCTCTTCTATCTCCCCTTTATTTCAAAAGAAAGAAAAAACACACATGAAAGAGAGGAGGGGGGAGGGGGCAAAAAACTTTACCCCTCAAAATCAAAACTAACTCAAACACCAACTAACGAAAATGAAAATTGAAAAAACCCAAATAATTTTTGTACACACCGATGAAACAAAATCAGGAGACAAATCCCACCAAACCAAACCTGCCGGTGAAAGACCAACATCTACAAAAGCATCTGCAACTTGCTTTCCTTCCTGAAAAATGTGTGAGGAGCGAAAATGCATTTGAGAGATACAGTGCAAAAAATTACCCCACTCAACCCGCAATTGCCAAGGCACCAATTGAGGAGAATTGAGGAAATTTAGAATCAAAGAAGAGTCCATTTCTAATTAACCGCATATGTTTCCAATCATGAACCCAAGCTAATTCAATTACTTAACTCATTTACTTCTGCTACCACCAAACTTAGGATATCAAAATTAGAAGAAAAGGCACCAAGAAAATTACCTTGATAATCCCGAAATACACCACCATAACCAGCTTGACCCGATGCACTTTTTCAAGCTCCATTTGTGTTGATTATAACACATCCAATTAAAGGAGAAAACCAATTAACCTCAACAATTGGAGTGTACTTATTGTGGAGACAAAGGGCATACTGAGTAGAGGTGTTATGAATTGGTGAGGTATCCGGAATGGTGGGATTTCACCAATAAGCCACAGAAAAATATAGCTGCAAAGAAGAGTAAAGTTGTTGTGGTCACTAGAAAAGAACCTCCCTCTGCAAACATTGCTCAGTGAGGTATGGATGGTCAAGGTAAAGTTTTTTTAGCAAATTTTTCGAGTAGTACTTGGTTAATTGATATTGGTGCATCTGATCATATGCATGGTTAATGATTCTAGTATTCTGTCATAATGGTTAATGATTTTAGTGTTGTGTCATCATTCTAGTATTGTGTCATCTTCTCAAACTTCTATATTTACTGCGAATGGTGGTTCTTCCCAAGTAACTGGGGAGGACTTCATCCGTATCTTTGAATCGATTACTTTAGACTCTATCCTTGTTGTTCCTTCTCTAGAATATAATATAACCTTTATTAGTGAGTCAAATCACTCTAGCACTTGTATGTATTGTGACCTTTTAGCCTTACTTTTGTGTGTTTCAGGACATTCTGACTCGGCAGATTCTTGTTTATGGTGTTAGAAAGGGCAATCTCTACTATTTGGACATGGCAAGTAGTGGAAAACAGAGGATTCATCAGGCAAATAAGGGGATTCATCAGGCAAATAAGGTTGGAGGGCCAAAAGACGAAAAAGCTGCTGTTTGGTTATGGCATCAGCGTTTGGGATATCTCTCCTTCGGCTACCTTCAGAAGTTAAATTCTTCTTTATTTTTGAAGTCTAGTGTTTTAGATTTTAAGTGCGATGTTTGTGAACTAGCCAAGAGCCATCGTATTTTATATTCCCCAAGTTTTAATAGAAGTTCAGAAACTTTTAGTATCATCAATTATGATGTTTGGGGTTCTGCTCGAATCTCTTCATTGTCAAGTGCTCGGTTCTTTGTTACTTTTATTGATGAATATAATCGCATGGTGTGTGTATCTCTTCATACCCATAAAAGTGAAGTTTGTGATATGTTCCAGAAATTTCACTGTATGGTGTCTACCCAATACCACAAGCAGATACAAATGTTTCAGTCTGATAATGGAGGTGAATTTGTTAATAATATCTTGTCTGAGTTCTTGGTGAGTAATGGGATCTGACACCAAACTTAGAATGCCTATACTCCTCAACATAATGGTTTGGCTGAACGAATGAAGAGACAGTTGTTGGAATTTGTCTGGGCATCTCTCTTTGGAATGAATATGCCGCTTGAATACTGGGGTGAAGCCTTGAACTTTGCAGCATATTTGATAAACCGTACTCCGTCCTGAGTCATTGAGTTTCAAACATCTTTTCACAAGATGCATAAGCTTCTCACCATTGTTGCAATGCCGAACTTAGAGTCTCGTGTGTTTGGGGCTGTCCTCTTCGTTCATATACCTCAACATCAACGAGGCAAGCTGGATCATTGTACTCGCAACTGTATTTTTCTCGGGTATGCTGAATTTCAATAAGGCTATTGCTGTTATGATCCCAAGGAAAACAAGGTGTATATTTCTCTAGATGTCTCTTTTTGTGAGTCGAATGCGTATTTCACGGGTTCTACCTTTCAGGGGAAAATCATCAAGTTGAAGGGCAATCCACGATCATTGGAAAGGAGTTTCAAGAATTGAAGACTTGAAAAATAGGCTTCAAACTTGTACTGAGACTCAATCGGTCAGATCAGACAACACCATAATGACGACTTTTCACCAAGAAACGATTTTGGAAGCCCAAGTGATCATACTCTGATCATACTTTGTTTATAAAGCGCAAATCAGGGAAACTTACGACCCTTATCATATTTGTTGATGACATGGTTGTTTGTTGTTACTGGAGACGATCCAGCAGAGATGAAAGCACTAAAGAACTATCTATCACGTGAATTTGAAATGAAAGATTTTGGTCAATTGAAGTATTTTTTTGGTATTGAAATTGCTAGATCAAGTCAAGGTATCTCCCTATCTCAAAGGAAGTATGTCTTGGATCTTCTTGCTGAAACTGGAATGTTTTATTGCAAACCAGTAGAGACACCTATTGAGATGAATCATCGGTTAGTTAAATTTCCTGATCAAATTTTAACTTATAAAGGGAGGTATCAACGTTTAGTGAGAAGATTGATCTATCTTTCTCACACTGGACTAGACATCACGTATGTCATTAGTGTAGTCAGTCAGTTCATGCATATTCCTAGTAAAGAACATATGAGTGCAGTGTATCGTATTTTTGAGTACTTGAAAACCTCTCCAGGAAAATGTATCTTGTTTAAAAAGGGAGGTGAGACGGAAGTTGTAGGATATACAGATGTGGATTGGGCAGAAGATCAGACTAATCGAAGGTCAACTTCTGGTATGTGAAAATTTGGTGACTTGGAGAAGTAAGAAGCAAAAAGTAGTTGGAAGGCCTACTGCTGAAGTTGAATTTCGGGGTATGGCTCATGGAGTTTGTGAATTGTTGTGGATTTGAAATGTATTAAGGACTTGGGGTAGAAGCTTATAAAACCAATGGAATTAATTGTGACAACAAAACGGCAATTGAGATTGCGCATAATCTAGTACAACACGATCATACTAAGCATGTAGAAGTGGACCGGTTCTTTATCAAAGAGAACCTTGATAGAAAGATCATTCAGTTTCCATTTGTTAAGTCTGAAGATTAACTTGCTGATATTCTTACAAAAGGTGTATGTGGACGAATGTTTAGGGAATCAACTGATAAATTGAGCATGATTGACATCTATGCTCCAACTTGAGAGAGAGTGTTGAATGACGTGATTTGAGATCTCAACAATTAACTATGGAGTGATTTGAGATCTGATTGAGTTGTAATTAGTTTCCTATTAGGATTAGTTGACTTATTCTGTAATCATTGTATTTATGTAGTTTCTTTGTTGTATAAGGCTGTAACTAGTATATATTGCCTCTATTGTGAGAAGAATAGACAATCTGGAAATTCCCCATGTTTGAGCTCTTTTAGTTTCAACATTATGGTATGTCTCACTAATATTTGTGGGCCAAGTTTGGGTATCCAAATTAACTACAGCCCACCCAACTGATCTTATGAACAAACTTGAAGCTGATGCTTATGGGAGTGCTCATTTACGTAAGGTAATGAAACTAACGCTCCTAATTTTACAATCCACACTTCATGTTTTCTTTTTTAGTATATTAAGTTTTGTCTTTTCATAGTGTAGATTATAAAAAATGTGATGTTAAGATATTAAAAAATGAAATATGGAGTGTGGATTGTATAATAGGGAGTGTGAAATTTCACTCCCTTTACGTAAAGTTGAAGTTGAAGGCCAGGTACATTAAGGTGAGGTACCAAAAAGCGAAAGACGCGGAGAGAACAAAGCAAGCTAGAAATTTGCATGCATATTACATAGTGGTGATCAGTGGTGGAGCCACATTAATTGGGACTAGAATGGTCTCACAATATATCGGAGTGTTTAATTTTTACAAATTTATGTGAGTGGAAAATATATAAATTCTTTTGGTAATGTATGAGCACACATAGATTGATCAAAAATTACACCGAATTTCCTTATTAAATATGAGCCCTTATGATGTCATTATCATTGGGAAAAAGTTTCAAATAATAGGGTTATTTTCAAATAATTAACAGTCAATGGGAACGGACCTATTGACCAGAAATACCAACAAAATTAACAAAGTTTTAATTAGGGAAAAGCGATACCAGAACAAGAAAGGGTAATTGTCGCCATCACTACTCCTTGCTATTCAAATAATTAACAAAGAAGTGAACAACTCCGCATGCACTTTCTATATCGGTTGGCGGTGGTACCAAATAAAATAATAAATATTAATGTTAATGTTAATATTCATTAATGTTAATGTTGGATCCAATCAATATTAATTTTAATGTTAATGTTAATGTTTTTTTTTTTTTAGAGGAAAAACGACAGACTATATTAAATGCAAACTAAGGAGTACATGGAGCGATGCAAAAGCATCGAAAGAAAATAAAAAAGCATAACAAGATGCACAAACACATCTAAAATGAAGAAAAAACAATAAAGGATAACAAGATGCACAGGCGCATCTAGAATGAAAGGTAACCAGGATGTGACTTGATGCAGAACGACATCGCTGCACTGCATATGTCACGAGAGCAGTGTAAATGTAACAGTAACCGTAACCGTAACCGAGACCGGTGATATGATCACTTAGGAGAGGTGATTCGCTCTCCAGGAGTTCGAAAGTAACCGAGGGTGTCAGAAACTCGAAAATTAGCAATCGAACTCTTAAGAACCAGAACTAATACCAAATCAATATGAGTGGTTGTCTTGGATCCAAGATTCGGATTTGTGTGCCACCCGGGTCCCAAATACGGATCCAAATTCGCCCCGAAACAGAGTTCGAAGCGGATGCCTCAGAATCAACAAAAGCCCAATCCCAATCAGAGCTGCTCTAGGCACCCAACCTATTGGAAACCCAAGAACAGGCCTAGCTGAGACTACTCTGGACACCCAGGTGACTGGGCATCCCGCCGGATCGGACTGCCACGCTGCCATCTCCTCCGGAAGCAAAACGTAGCGCCGCCTTCACCTGAGAGAAGAAAGCAAACCGGAGGGAGAAACCCAGCAACGGTGGACTCCACCGGCGCCACCCGGACCTTGCTGCCAGACCACCAGAAGACCAAGATTGACCACCACCAGAAGAATGAGAGGCCTGCGAACCTAGAATGATAGAAGCCATCTGCAGAGAACCACCAGCCCAGACCGACCTAGGAAACCAGATCGGACCCAGCCAGCAATCACCTCCGGATGCCTTCAACCTCCCAAATCGGATTGCATCCCAACCTCCTCTGTCACCGGCAACCACCGCCAAGCCTGCCTGGCCACCATCGCAGCAACATCTCATCCCCTGCGAAAAAGAATAAATAGATCCAGGATCCCAAATTCGAATTGCCGCCCACAAATCCATTCTGGAGAAAGCTCTCCTCCGGCAAATATCTCTCAAGCAATCGGACTCCAGAAAAGACTTCCTGTTAGCACCACAAAAGTCCGAGAAGCACTCCAAAAAACGGATTCCACAACCCACAGGTTGAACAGAGGGGAAGCACGACCTCGAGGAGGACGATAGACAGGCTTCACGAGGAGAAGGAGACTCATCGGAGGCCAAGGTTCGCGACGAGCAAAACCCTAAAGCTAGGGTTTGCCGCCGCCAGAGAGAGGGGTAAAGCTCTCATTTTTTTGTTCAAGTGGCAAAAAAATTCTGTTAATGTTAATGTTAATGTTGCTATTCAAATAAGTGGCGCTTTATGGTACCAACTCCGCATGCATAGGTACGATAAAATTAACATTTTTTAAACGTTAAGAGAAAGCCAGGTGGGAACATTTTTAACTCCTTTTACATTTAAACAATAATGTTTGTTACTAATTCTCTCATACTTTAACACACATGATGTCTAGGGTCAAGAACAAATTCCAGGCACACCCTTTGCAAATTATGGCCAATTTAACTTCACATGCGCCACCACAACCCACTTCAAGTTGGCAGTGGCCCACGACCAAAACTTGATTGCCCTAAAGAATTAAATCAAGTTTGGCACCAAAAGCCAATGCCTATCAATGAAAGGCTCAAAGCATTACCCAAATGAGCAAAAGCTAATTGTTGAACCTGTTGTATAGGAATCACTTCACCCCCAAGAGCTTTCCATTTCCGAACGGGGTTTTTGTTTACTTACAAGTAACTTTTTTCGCTTTTGTTTGTTTTCCATGATTATATGTTGTTAATTGACCACTTCACATGCCCTATGGTCCCGTCCTCACTCAAAACCAATCCTTTTTCCATAAAAAGATACTAATGAAATAATGTATTGATGTGATCCTCCTCTTGTTGGCTGGCTTTTGCAGCGAAGCCTTTCATATCATGCATAGGCTTCTCTCCTCCTCTTGTCCAAACCAATTACATGGATTTTCTCTTTCAGATTGGACCTACTGCTCATGAATGGTCATTGCGATTACATGGAACTCCTTCATTCATTATTCCCCCTATTCACACATTTATGAATTTTCATCTTTCTCTTGTTCCTTGGGTCCTCTTTAGTCCCTTGGGTATAAAGACCCACACGGGTAGTTTCAGAGGCGGAGCTAGGATTTGATGTCAAGTGAGACACTCACAAAATATTAAAACTCCATAAAAGAAAAAAAAAATTTCATTGACAAATAAAAGAATGAAAAAAAACACCCAAAATGATATCTTTTATTGTCTAAAACTATATTAAAGCAATTTCAAAACTAGTGTAAATGTCCAAAACATAATATATATTAATAATATTATATATAAAACATAAATGTTGAGGCCAGAAAGACAAAACAAAAAACAGAAAAACTATTCGTACATGGTAGCTCCAACCCCTGATCCAATTGTTGCCAATTAATCAAGCTTCCACTGTGCCAGACTAATCACATTGTATATGAACAAACTTGAAAATATATAAACTTTATTGGGTCACGGGATCCAGTAGGCCCCAACATGACTCCGCCACTGGGTAGTTTCCCTACGGTCGAGGTCCCTTTTTTTTAGCCTATTACTTTTCAACCTGCTTATAAAATTTTTATTTTTGGGTGAGCCGGCCACTGAAATATTTGGTTGTTTTTTGAGGCATTGAATTGAAAATCATACCAATACAGTGCGGATTGTCATAGAGATATCAAGTCAGGACAGACTATGAAGTATTTGGATGAAGAAAAAAAATTATATATATATATAATTAAAAAAAAATTATATATATATATCTCGAGTATCTTTGAATTTTCTTCTTAAAAAAAAAAAAATGACTGGTGTCTTGAGAAGGATAAATAAATGGAAGAAGTTGAAGTTCAGTTTCTTTATATTTTTCTTTTTGGAGCAAATTTTGTAGTATTGGCAATTGCAATTGAGTTCACTGGATGACAACAATTATTAACTGGAGGGCAGTCTGTTCCTGGCTATCCATCAAAAATGAGTGGCAGTTGTGTTATCACATCCAAATTCAAATCATTGAAAAGATAGCTCGGTCATATCAATAAATAAAAATAAAAGCAAGCTTGGAGAACCTGAAAATGAAGAAATAATAAAGAGAACATTGACTAAACGGAACCAGTCCTGAGTTGAGGTGATAGAATGAAGTCATTAATCAAGGGCTAGCTATAGCTATCCTCAGTCAGACATTGTTCCTTTTGCAATGTTTTTAAATAGTTTCAAAATCAAGCCAAAATGGTTGGAAAAAGAAAAGAAAATTTTTGCTTCCTCTTTTTTTTTTTTTTTTTTAAATTACTTTTTTTTATCTTTTCTTTAAAAAGTAGCAACTAATAAAACGTAAATAATTTACAATGATATGTTGATATTAATATTCCAAAATTGACATGTTCGTATTGATCTTTAAAATACTATTTTTTTTTCTAGACTCGGAGATATATTTTATCTCGCTTGAAATTCATGTAAGATATTGTACAAACGTACTTAAAGTTAAAAAAATTTATTACAAGTGATAGCATGCAAAAAGTAATAGCGATAACAAGTTAATAATTCCGATTGAGATTCTTTTTATTCTTTTATAGGTAAAATGACTACAACATAAAACTAGAGGCTAAAAGTCTAAAACCTCTTTTCTAACACCATTAGTTTATATTTTTTCTATTTAATTCGTAAATTATATTCATGAAATACCATCTTGGGTAAACTAACTTTGATTTCAAATATAAAATGATCAACGTTGTAAGTTTTACACGTTCAAATTTTAGGTGGGGGTGACTGGGTGAGCGGGTAGTGGCTGAGGCTAACGACAAAACACTTTTACAATAATAATTTGGGAAATTCGTCCAAACAGTGTCTGAATTTTTCCAGACTATTAATTTTCATACCTATACTTTGAAAAATGTCATAATGGTATCTGAAGTTTTGGCCCCGACCCAATTTCCATACCTGGCAACAGTAAAAACTTTAACTCCGTTAACTTTTGAGGGGTAATTTCGTCCCTTCACTTCCCTAATCCTTTTCTCCCAAATCAGTCTCCAGAACCTTAATTTGGGGAGGAGAGCGATGGAGAGGAAGAGGCAGCTTTTGAGATTGGCGCAGTAGACGTTGCAGGCTTTGGACATGGTGAAGGGGAACCAGAGCTGGAGATGTCTGCAGCAGAACACGCAGAACCCGACCACAGAGACAGCGATGGCGCGTGGTTTGGTGGGTTTGTCGAGGGAGTCGCCGAAGATCCTAGCAATGGCTTCCTTAGACAAAGATTGCAAAGCTTGTCACGGTCAAATTCGAGATTATCACTAGTGGAATTTGGGATCGACGGTTGAATTGTAGTGAGGTGTGAACCTGAGAGAACGCCGCCACCGGTGGACCTCCGCGTACCCAATCCTCATCGACCAAGCCCTATCTTGTCTCAACAGACGCGAATTCCCTCTCAACCTCCAGCTCATCGTCTTCCTCGAAGAGTTCTTCGACCCGCTCTTCACATCCGACCCGGACTCCCTCCCCAAAACCCTCCACCGCCTCATCGAAACCCTCCGCGCCCTGATCCAGACCCCCGCCGATGGCGTCCACGTCACCCTCGCCCTCAAGGAGCATACCATGCTCTCCGTCACCGCGATCGTCATCGCCGCCGACTACATGCTCGACGGCCTGGTCGAGCTGCTGCTCACGGTCGCTAACCGCCCCAACCACGGCGTCGACCGCCAGGCGCGTTTCGATTCTGAATACGACGGTGCCTCTGGTGCAGTTCAGTGCTCCTCAGGTGTTGGTGAATGGATCCGGGAAGGAGGGTTCGGGTGGGTTGAACTACAAGGAGCTGAGGAGGGCTATGTCGTTTTTGCTGGAGTGGTAATGGAAGGGTGAGGTGTATGCAGAGATTAGGTGAAGGGACGAAATTACCCCTCAAAAGTTAACAGAGTTAACGTTTTTACTGTTGCCAGGTATGGAAATTGGGTCGGGGCCAAAACTTCAGGTACCATTATGACATTTTTCAAAGTATAGGTATGAAAATTAATAGTTTGGAAAAGTTCAGACACTGTTTGGACGAATTTCCCTAATAATTTGCATGTACTTAATAATAATTTTTAATATATATCATTTAGGCACTTATTTTTGACATTCTTTCATAAAATAACTTAAACTGACTTCAACACTCAAGTTTGTAAAAAAAACTTCAAAACGAAATGTGGCTTGAATATTATATTTGAAAAATTTGTGAGCCGATTGTTTTTTACACAGTATGAAAGATTTACGCAATAATTAAACACTTGAACTAAAAATCATCCCTCTGTAATGTAAAGTAATTAGTTTCTTTCTATATTCCCCTAAATCAAACAAAGCCTGGCTCTGTTTGGTTTGTGGAAAGGAAATAAATCATTTTCCTTTTCATTGAGAAAGTGGATCCTGGGGTGGGTTGGGGGAAATCATTTTCCACCTCTTTTTCCTTTCTATTAGGAAGCATTTTCCCTTTCATTGTCACTCTCAAACACAGAAAATGAATGACATTCTTTTCTCAATACCCAAAATCTGTGAAACAAACACAGACTTACAGTATATCTGTTCCGGTAGGAGCTCGAAATGAGATCGCTTTCTTGATTTACTCACAGGCTCTACAGCTGCATAAACTCTTTCAACCCTAGCCTGCCCGTCTGTTATTCTCCTGTCGCTACTCCCCCTACGACCACGTGGGTCATCCAGCTACATAATCTGAACCACGACATCCCAGCTGTGCCCTAGCCTTCTTTATTATGATTGGACTATCACCAAGAGAGGGCGCCAATACCCAGGACCCCAAAGTCCCAAACACAAAACCCCAAAACCCCTAACTCTTCTCAGCCCTAGGATCTCAATCCAACGCCTCCCGCCATATTCTAGTCCTTTACCCTTTTTGGCCAAAGCCCACGTATATATTGCCTTTTGTCTTACAAACACGGCATCCGGCTTTCTCTTTCTGCGACTCTGTTCAGCATCATCATCACCACCTTCACCGTCGGATCCGAAAGACGGTGGGGACTGGTTACGCAAATTGATAACGAGCCTAACGAGGCGTATAGAACTGGGACTGGTAGTGAGAGTGAGAGTGAGTGTGTTGAGAACAAAACAGTCTTTACCGTACGACACGTAACTGGCCGGGTTTAAATCAGCTTTTCTTATCGGTAATCGGTGACAAAAACCCATGTCTTGAAGCAAAAGATCTGGGCGGTTCACAATCAAAGCTGGCCCAAGACGTGGAGTACAAAATGCGCAGGTGACGTAATCTCCAGTGAGCTCTCTGTCCAATATATCTCAGGGCCAATGGTACTACCAATTATGGTTTTACACGTAGTGTTTTGTGGGTCAGCGAAACCTACATGAATTGGCGAGGTGTGGCCTTCAGGGGACCCCCCTACGAAAGAAGAGAATACTACGAGAGCTTTGAGCCTTTGACTCTTAATGGTTACAGGATGATAATGACAATTGCATTATTAATTTTAAAGAAAATTCAAGTTGCATGATACGTGATATAGATTGTTGGGTGGTAAAGTTTAGAAAAAGTAAGTAAACCTGTCCTCCAGAATGATCGCACATTAGTGGGAGATCCTTCAACATAGAAACAACATTTAAAAAGGCAAAAAAAAATTACAACTTAATATCAGATCTAAAATAGAAACAACTTGTTAATTGTTCTCAAAAGAAATTGTTTAGGAGGTGTTAACTATTGATGGTAAATGTCATTCAGTTTTTTTTAATCAAGGCTTCAAAGTCGAGTTGGAGATAACACTTAACAGCTTAAGAGATGGGAGAGAGCGAGAGCTCTCTAAACCCTAGCGCCGCCGCCGATAGGTATTCTCCTTGGAGGGCTCCTTCACCTCCTCTCCAGCGTTCGCTCCAGCGTACGAGTTCTCTTCACTATGGCTGCATGCCTGTCATCCTCCGACGGGACGATTTTCCGACAACGGCAAGGGCTCTGATTGGCCGGGTGTCCTTTGCGCTATGGCTTCAGGTTTGGGGCTCTCTGGTGTTGTGGGATCCTAGTGGTCCTGTAGATGGAGTGCAGCCGCTCCTAGTCGGCGAGTGGTGGAGGAGAGATTGGTCACCAAGCGAGTTGATCTGGTTTGTACTGGTGCAGACACGACTGGTGGAGTTCAGTCCGGTTTGGTTAGAGCGGCGATGTCAATATTGGGTTCGACGGGCTTCTGTTCTCTTGCACGGTGGCAGCTGGGTTATCCTTTGGTGGTTGCTCTTGTTCTGGTGGAGAAGATGGTTGCAAATCCCGCCAGGTAGTAGCCGGCGGTGGTGCTTGGTTTCTCTGCGTGGGGTGCCCAGAGTAATCTGGGTTCTCCTTACGGGATGGTGTTGGGCCCATCCGTTGGGCCAGACCTTTCCATGGGTCTGGATCTGGGACCCGGGTGACTTCTCGTTTGCTTCTATGTTAATTTGGACAAAGTTTCTGGGTGTGCTACGTTTGTTTGCAGGTGGAGTGAGTGTTTCTAGATTCTATAAATTAAAAAAGCTCGGTATAGTCACGCTGTGAGTACCACAATTGTGTGCTTTGGCGAGCAGTGTCCCTTATGCTGGGTCGAGTCTAGTCTTCGTTGGTCTACTGATCTTCTACATGCCCGGATCGTAAATTCTGATTGTTGGGTTTACAGCACTCAAGATCATGACAATGGTTTCGTTGTTGGTAATTATCTTGAAGACAATGTGTACTTACCTCCTTTAGAATTTACTAGTTTCTCTAGAAAAGTTTTAGAGCAGAATTTAATTGTACAAGAACGATTGGTTGATGTAGTACATCTTCTAGTTTGTTCTAGCTTAGCTCAAAGTTTTAGGCATTTCTGGCATTTGTATGCTCCCCATTGGGATGCCCTCTTAAGCGATTTTAATCGCTAGATCAATGAACTTTTCTTTCAAAAAAAAAAAAACTATTGATGGTAAATATATCGCTAATTCATGTTTTATGAAAAATATTGGAGAAAGGATCAATATGACTTTGAATATTGCTACGCAAGTTTGGCCAATTTTTTTTATTATTTTAAGAGTCTTTTGCGTTAAAATGCAACATTTAATAGAAAATTATACAATATGGTAACATATTACATACGTACAATCAATGAGGGATCTAGGATTCAAAAATAAAATGAGCTACATATTAGGTGTCTTTTCGTATGAGTGAATCCTAAATTTATTTTCGATACAAGTGTAAAAAGTATCATGATGTGTTATGGTAAATGAAAGTCTTGGAGCTTGCATTGAAATATAAAAAAGAGTTCATTTGTATACCTCAAAAAAGAAATAATATATAATAATAATAAGGTATGTGATTTGGACTTTACAATTGTTTCAAAAACCACACATCCAGGCTTTAGCCGGTGTTTTAAAGAATTTGGGTGAATGACCAGAACCAAAAAAACAAAACACCAACATGTCCAGGGAAACAACAAATTAGTTTAGTAAATAATAAGATCAGAAATTGGGTATAGAGGCATACTTGCCAAAATTGTTTAGTGAAGTAAACGATGGTCACCAAAATTGGAGGAACTGTCAATAGTCATCAACAGAGGCTGGGAGGCGAGAGTATCAGAAAGAGAACAAGCGGTGGTTGATTGGCGGTAGAAACGAGAGTGAAGAAGTAAACGAATGTTGAATTGCTGATGAGTGACAGAAAAGAGATTGGAGATCGATCTTTAATTATTTTCAAGTGGGCTTCAACATTAAAACAATGACATTTTAATAACACTATATATAGAAGATAAAAAATTTCCCCAAAATTTTAGGGCAATATGTGGACAAGCCCATGCATACAATTACCACTTTTAAAACTTAATTACTCAAATGAGAACCTTATTTACTTTAATGAGAAATTTTTTCTAATTATCTACTCTACTTTAATGAGGACTTTATTTACCTTAATGAAGATTTTTTTCTAGTTACCACATGAGTCCTCAAAGTGGTAAATATTACATGAAATATGACATGTCGAGAAATGTTAACGTTCCATAACTTTACTTACATCTAATAGGTCGTTAAGCTTGGACAATTAAACGTAATAGTGGGCCACATTCAGACTTAGAAATTAATTTGCACGTGAGTGAAGTTACATATAGAGACCCACCCTTATCACTCAAAACATTTAATTACTAAGGGCCAAATTTTTTGTCTCAGAACATAATTAGATGATGCAGCTGAGTAACAAGGGTTTGCAAGCGATAAACCTTAAAGATGGAAAATTGGAATCAACAAGAAATTGAGAATAAGTGATTTTATTGAGGATTGATAAAACGAAAGATAGGTGTAGCAACCATAATAGAATGCTTAATTAAATACCACTTTAAAATGTTAGGACACTTTTTTTGAGTTGTAAAGGTCATCCATCACTCAATTCAACAAGCAGTATAATTATGATTTGCCCGTTAAGGTCGTTAAAAAAGGTCATTACATAGAGCACACTATTAAGTACACCCCTAGCACTCCCACCTTTTTTTTATCAAGCACAAAAAAAAAAAAAAAACAGAGCTACCTCATGAACAAATAAAATTAACCAAGAAGCAGCATTTCTCTTGTCGATCTTCCCCTCTAAAAAAAACAAAAGAAAAAAAATAGGCTCATCATCCTTGTGTACAAAAGGAAGAAAACCTATTTTGAAAACAAAGCTAAGTATAAAAACTAAAAGCCCAGGATACAAGTAAATCCACCCCAAGCCCAACATCTTGTTTCGAGTCCAACAGCTCTTCTCACTCGAAACCCTAGCATTAAAGCAACTGGCCCACTCATCAGGCCCATCGTTAGCATTGCCCCCGCTGCAAAAGCCCCCTGTTGCCGCTGCAAATGTTACGGTCGCCACCATAAATGCCACTGCAGCCAGAGCCCACTTCAAAGCACAACAAAGTCAGATCCAATTTTGGCAGGGGAAGTTAGACTCCCCCACCATCGTCAAAACCTAATCTCAGATCGACTTTAATGACCGCCGCCACCAAAGAAGGACTGGATTCGTCTCTGATCTCATCATCCTCGACCACCGATGTAGCGAATCGACGACCACCCCAATTCTGCCAGAGAACGCTATCACTACCACAAACGATAGATACCCAACCACTGATACCCGCTCTCGCAGCAATCAAGCCTGAAGCCGACCGCCGCAACGATCCTGATCCTATATCGCTCAAATCCCACTCCACCTAACAGCCTCTACCACCCTTCACTGCTGACCCAACAATCTCTTGGTTCTCTTATAAACCAACACTAGCACCAACAATCCCCGTAACACACATTGTTCCCATGACCACAACGAAGGCAAACATGACAAGGCCGAAGCCTGAAGAAAGCTCATGAATGGAGAACGTGTAGGATGCGCCGCTCCACAAGCCCTAGCAGAGCGCTAGATCATAATTATTAAGAGGGTTCTTATTATTATTCTTTTTTATTTTTAATGTTAGGACGCTAACAAAAGACATATCATGCCCATTAGTTTAAAATAAAAGAAATAATTAAACTAAATAAAACTCTGAGTGAATTAAAATATTAAAATGCTAATTTGAGGCCTCTAACGACTTTAGATATGCAAAAAGTTCATACGATTGACTCGTCTCGCGGTTCATGTATTATAATTATCAATTAATTTGGAGCCCAATCTTGCATAGTGCTTACTTCGAATACTTTATCATTTTTGCGCCGATCCATATGTTCTTCAAATTCACTTCATTCATTGTTCGTTCGACATCATTAGATGCATTGATCCGGATGTTTGAAAGATACTAACGGTGTCCCGACGACTAAGCAATCTCGATACGAGTTGACAGCACAAAATTATCCTACCTGCTACGAACTCACATCCTTATTTGATAAACACGAGCTAATTAAAGACCTACATCTCAAATCCAAATCATGAGGTGACTCGAATCTCAAACTTATATCTAGTTTGGTTATCATGTTGATCAACGGTGGTGGTTATCCATTTAAAGCAATAAGAATGGCCCAAAAATACGACCGAGCTACCTTGATTGAACAGATCCTAACCAAAACAAGGAAGACCCTTGCACCCCAGACAAACCGGTGCGGCAAAAACTACATCCGAGGAGGCGAAAAGAGAGAGGTGGATGAAAATGACTAGATGCTAGCTATGTCGTTGGACTAGCATATGCATGCGGCTACGTCAATTAGGAGGCACCTGCTACTCGGACTTTCGCGAGTACTAATGAAGTTGTCACGCAATTAAATTAGGATTTTACACCAAACTTATTCCTCCAAACAATATTTTGTTTCACCCATATCTGAATTTTGTGGATATATCTATGGTCATTTTTGTAATTTAGACTCTCAGTTTTGTTCTTCTCAGGAAAAAAAAAAAAAAGACTCAGTTCTGCATTTATCTCCGTAATTTAATCTTGTATGCCGAAGCAGCCGAACTAGAGGGACAGAAAGCTTTTTGTTTTTTTTTTTTTGGAACATGAACAGAAAGCTATTTAAACAGTAAATCCCACTCTTTCTATAATGGTTCTTCCGTAATACTCTGTGTTTCCTAGGACCACCACATGTTGCCTCTCTCTTTTCTCTCCACGAGAAAAAGAGGTGTTATTCTGGTTCATGGGACCCCTCCCCTCCTAATTCATCAATTCGTGAAACAATTCACGGACTACGAAATTTCTCACCGTAAGATTATTCGCCGTTATATCAAACGGCAGCAGCGTCATCTTACAAGGACAACCAGATGAAGTACCCTCCTCTGCAACAACATCAAAAGCGCGCTTTAACGCCAGCTATTTCCCTTCCACACAATTATTTGTTTCTCTGAAGCTCTTATTCTCTTCTAACAGTATCTGTCAACCCGACAACTCCACAAATCCCTTCACCGGAAAAAAGAATCGGATTCGAGCTCTTACGGGTTGGTCTCTGAATAGAGATCCGACAAGCGAACGTCCAAAACTTCTTTTCACAGGTAATTAAGCGAGTAGTAAAACCTGTGATACTGTATTGTTGAAATTTCTGCAGTAGGTTGGTGTTCATGTACTGTGATGAGATCTGTGCAGAAATTAATATTGCACAGACTCCATGGATCACTGCATATACAGCTTTTTCTTTCTCTGTCTTTCTTCAAACCACTATTACTTCACGGTTTTTCAAGATTATGATGTCATTAATGACTAGTTAGTATTTTTATAATTAAAGAAGTGCTTATATATGGATAAGGTTGTGGAGTAGGGTAATAAAGTCCATTTCTGGATCTGTATATGCGACGCTCGTCCATGTCTCAGGTTATGATTTTTAGTTAAGCATATGGAGTGGTGGTGGCGCGTTAAAGATAGAATTAGGGTTTCACGTAGTAAAAGGTCATTTCTTAACGTGTGGTTTTGAAGTGGAGGTTTTCCTTTCTTTTTCGACGTTTGGTGTGTGGTCGCAAGTCGTAATACAGTTTCTGCTTTGAAGGTTTTGTTGGGTTGCCGACAGTAAGGGCGCGCAGCTAAACCACTGCTTGCCTAAACAGAAGACCGAGTTAGATTATCATCCACTGCTTTGAACGTGAGTGAGAAATAATATTCAGCCAAGTACTCTCAAGGTAGACTCTCTCGTCCTTTTTTTATTTTGTTGCTTTTGTTTTCTACTTCACCATCTATTTCTCGTTCCCTTCGAGGTCTTTCTGTGTACGAGTGGAGAAATTTTTGGATACAACCGTGTATATCAGTATATGATATTACAATCCACATCGGGCGACTTCAGTTATACGTTTTGTGAGAGATATTGTAGACAACGGTTGTATCCCAGAATTTTTTGGAGGGCTGAGTATAGAGATAAAATAGAGAGCATTATATGACAACATTGTTGAACTTTTGCAGGAAATTGAATTGCATGTTCTTGGTAAGTTCTCTCTAGGCGGCCAATTTTTGAGTGTGTATATCTATAAGCAGAAGTAGCAATCTTGGTGGTTTTTTGTTGATGGAGATGAGTGGCTTTAGGCCTAGTGAATCCACCCATGTAGCTCAGCAAAGCCGCCGTGATAAGTTGCGAGTTCAACAAACATCAAACCTATCCCATCATCATTTAGATCATAATGTACCGAACAATTCACCAACCCACCAAAACCCAGATATTGTTCAAGTTCGAAATGTCAGAAATGCCAATAATCTACTTTTTGATCCGACCCTCTTCTCCCCAGAACTTCTCAATTTTTCGATAAATGCAAATCATGCATTTGCATCATCAGCTCAAGATTTAGGTGACGAGAGTCCTCAGAATTATGGTCATTGGAGAAATCTAAACCCACCCCAAAGCTTAGATAATTGGGTTACCAATTACACGAGTGGTACTACTTCAAACCACCATATGTTTGTTAGGGAAGTAAGTAACATTTCTCCATCCACACCATCAAATTTAAAGCCTGGTACTTACCATGGCTACCAGCAATTTTCTTCTCCACCTCCAATTTACCATAATACCCTCCAAGATGTTGTCACTACAGCTTCCACCGGAGGAAGCCAGCAGGATCAGCTAGAAATGGCTTCATGGACTCAAGGGTATGTAAATCAATCCACTACATTGGGATTCGATAACTCGAGTTCTTGGATGGATCGTCCAATTGGGAGTAATCGCCATAACTGGAGCGGGGGCGAAGAATTGAGATGTGCTATGAGTGATTATTCCAATCAACAAGGCCTGTCTCTATCACTTTCTTCAAATCCTCCACCTTCACAGCAATTGCAAGCAAGTGCTAGTGGGAAATCTGGCGGTTACTTATGTTCGATGATGAAGCCATCAATTATAAGCAAAGCGTATGGAACTACCAAATCACTTCAAGACATAGTTGGGACTAGTGCTACTTCTACTAGTAATGCTGCATATCATAGAAGCACGGGTCCTCTTGGTCCTTTCACTGGATATGCAACGATTTTGAAGAGTTCCAAGTTCTTGAAACCGGCACAACAGCTGTTGGAAGAATTCTGTAGAGTTAGTAATTCGAAGGCATTCAAAACGTGCGAGGCGTCTGAGAGGATATCTGGGGATCAAGCCAGTGCTTCTGCTTCTGTTTCCATTACAGTCTCGAATGATCAAGCTGCTAATACAACTCAAAATTCCGTAGTTGCTAATATGGGGAGAAATAATTCTGGTGCATCATCCTCTGCATTTTACGGTTCGAATGAAATTAGCAGTGATGGTGGAGCTGCTGCAAGCACGTCTTCTGAGTCGTTTAGGCCGGAGTACCAACAGAAGAAGGCAAAGCTCCTAAACATGCAGGAGGAGGTTAGTACTAAATGTTTTGTCTCTCCCTTCTAAATTGATGTTTTATGAATTATGAGATGAGTGATTATTAAATAGATAGGTAATTCATTATAATGTGTTGGTAATTCAGTAGTTTTGAGTTGCCTTTTTTTATTTTAATTTTTTTTTCGGGGATGCCCTTATGCATGTTCTTGTATTTCCGGATCACAAGAAGTCTTAAGTTTAGATATGAAAACTGTCACAAAAACAAAGTAATATTGAACCAATTAATTGATATGATCTCATGTTTAAAGAACAATTAATGATGTTTTTAGAGCATTGGGAATGGAAGTTTTAAGATTTTATTTTTGGAAAGAATTGTTCTGGACATTTCAATTAAAGAGGGCAATGTGTCAAAAGCTTATTGTGCATTTGTGACAGACTTGGGGTCCTTGATAATTGGCTTTTAGAGTCGCAAGTCATAACAAGGGTAATGCTTTCTCCAAAACTAGACTCCCAGGTTTACTATTTCTTATCCTTGAGCTAGAAATTGACCACTGGTATAAACATATAGCTTCAACTGCATTTTGGTACATATCTAATGGCTACAGTGGGGGCCATGATGTTGACTTGGTTAGAGTTTTGCAAAAGTCAGATTGATTAGATAGATCGCATAAAAAATAAAAATAAAAGATTGATTAGATAGATATTTATCCGCTAGATATATCAATCAATCACTGTTCGATGGATCATACACCCACTAATGCAATCCCTTTCATTATATTTAAGGACAAAATTTATGAAGTTCTTGGTAGCAAATGGTGAGCGTGAAATATAAAATTAAATTATTAGAATACTTTAGCAGAATTAATTTCAGATAAAAAACAAATGTACTGAGGAATACTGTATCGGTGCATTGACAATTCATTAGATACTAATTAATAATGATCAATTAGAAGATGTAGCTAACAATCTCTTTAATTAGAAGACTGATTAGTAATACCAACCTGGTCTTGACAATGGTCATGATTAGCCCTAAATATGGATACAAACGAGGTGCCCATATGGCTTAGTCATCAGAAATCGACAATATCTAGGCGTTAATCTCATTTGAACCGTGGACCACCACTCAATATAAAACTGTCATGTGTTATAAAATATAATTAAAATTAATTATGATGTTTTATTAAAAAAATAAATTTTAAGTATTAAATTAATTCTACATGATGTGTGGCAAGTTTTAATAAGGTGGTAATATCACCACAAAATAAAAATGGTGAGCAAATTTGAATCCCAAATTTGAATCCTTAATCTTTCTTACTTATAGTCATGCATAAATGCATGATCAAAGTAGTTTATATTTATGCAAAAGAAATTTATTTTTTTAAAAAAAAATTATCCACATTGTACTATTTACTGTTGCAGTTTCACAGATTGATAGGTGAGCATTGATCTCATATTCAAGATTAAAATTATATATAAATATATATTAGTATGATGCATGGTGGATATGGAATTTAGAGGAGATAATAATATATGTAGATACTTAGATTAATTGAAGACTTCTTACTTCCAGTCTAAAATTATCCTAACAAATTTGTATTTTAAATGTGGCTAGTCAAAATAGCTTTTTAGCTATTTTGGTTAAAATTTAACTAAAAGATAGCTAGCATTGCTAAATTTATGGTGCCAATTTTCTTCCCCAATTCATATTTACAAGAGGAGATGACCTATATGGACATAAAAAAGATTTTTTTTTTTTTTTTTTTCAAATATTTTGCTGATTGTTTTCTTCCTATGAACTTACCCACATATGATGCTTAGGGTTCTTAATGAATAAAAAATAAACATTATATAATTGCTTCTAGTATTTTTACATGTTGATGTTGACTTAACATGCATCCAGCAACGTAAGATACCCTAAATGTGAGATTGTACCTTTGTAAGGAAATGTAGGTTAAAATAAATTTTGATTGACACAACAGAGAATACAAATAACCCACAGCTTTCATTAACAGAGGTCGTCCACTAGATTCAGATGTTCTTCTAGCTTCTCCCAAATTATAATCATTGAGGGATTAATACTATTTAAATCTCTGCACTGTATTATGAGTAGGAGTGTAGGACCGTGGCAATTATTAGATGTTCATTTACAGTATACGCCACTTGTTTTCCAGTCACTTTATAAAAGTTCTGAAACAAGTTGTCTTGGAATGGCATCATTGGCTTAAAAGAACCGTCCTTGCTGATTGTACATCACCATTGATTTTCATTAGTATTGGCGAAGTTTGGTGAAAGTACTCTGAAAATGTTGGACCTCTTTACTCGATGAATATTTGTGTCATTCAATCAATCTATGAAACTATTTATAACATATTTATTTATTTCTTGGTCAAATTGTCGACTGAAATAGTGTTGTAATTGTTGAGACCACGCCGGAACAACTGAACACTGATGTGCAGGATAGTAGTAAACCAACAAGTAGATCTATAATAGGGGAGATCCTAAGTTCATCCCTGCAATTGCAAAGCCCTACTATATATTGAATTCTTATGTTAGGTTTTAGTCATGGAGAGAGACGTATATAAGAGTGTTTATTATTGAATAATTTTTGTCTCGCACCGTAACATCTTAAGCATTTGATATAGTACTCTAAAGAAGACTCTTCTTTACAAGTTAATGTATGTTAATGGAATAACTAAAACTATCTGCCCGCAGCACATTTCTTGATAACATTGTAGACCGTTTCTCTCATCTAGATGCAATGCATACATGTAATTGTTGTATATACACCTATCTTGATCTCGTCAGTAATATCTGTTCATGAATTATGACTGCATTTTGGTAATTTTGTCGTGTGTAAAAAGGTATGCAGAAAGTACAAGCAGTATCATCAACAAATGGAAATGGTAGTCTCTTCCTTTGAGTCAGTTGCAGGTCTCAGTTCTGCGACTCCCTACATGTCATTGGCTCTCAACACGGTCTCAAGACACTTCAAATGTCTTACTGGTTCCATCAAAGATCAGCTCAAGCACATAAGAAAAGCTTTGGGGGAGGATTTCTCATCAGTCAAGATTGCCAGTAATACTGGCGGTAATAGTAAAAGTGATAAAACCATGGGCAAGCTAAAGTATATGGGCCTCGGCTTGCAAAAGCATAAAGCCGCGGCTGGGGTCGATGCCGGCTTCTCTGAACCCCAACAACACGTCTGGAGGCCCCAGAGAGGCCTACCGGATCGTTCAGTGGCCATCCTTAGAGCATGGCTCTTTGATCATTTTCTTCACCCGTAAGTCAATTATGTTGAACTCCCTCTTCACTTCATATCTCTCTTTCATCTTTTCTGCTTTAACTGTGATCAACTGTTTGGTTCTAGGTATCCAACGGACACAGATAAGCACATGTTAGCCACTCAAACCGGTTTGTCTAGAAACCAGGTAGGGTTACCATCTCCTTTATCAAGTAATTATCATGTCTGAAGTTATGATCAAGTTGAATTGGTAATTACCATTGGTTTAACTAAATAGGTAGCTAGTGGTATCTTGGTTCAGCTAGCTGAAAGACTATCAGCGTGCATGTTTATATACATGGTTATAGGTCATTCTCAAATCCCAACTCAATTTGGTTTTGGATTAAAAATTTAGTCGGACCACTTGCAGGGATCCCCACTTGCATTACTAGATTCGAGAATTCAATCTCGGACATGGTGTCAGCATCAAGAGCAAGTTCATATATGAGCGGGGCTCATACAATATATATAAATATATTTATTTATCAGGTCATTTGGATAATGTTATGGGCTAATCATGATATATTTAACCAATGCAGGTGTCAAACTGGTTTATAAATGCCCGAGTGCGTGTGTGGAAGCCAATGGTTGAAGAAATACACATGCTTGAGACTCGAGGATCCATGGAAGCTTGCCAAGATCCTGGGAAAGATGGAAATTCTCCAACCGAAGGCACCAGCAGGCCAAACAATGAGCAACTTGGCATGCATCATGTTATAACTGATAGGCAATTGGAATCCTCTGGTATAGGTTCCTTGAGAGATGCACCGAATGTAGAAGAAGTAGACCAAAGTCAGGAGATCAAGAGGTCCAGAATAGAATGTCAAGTTCCATCAAGCATGGATAGTGCATTGATGGGTTTTGTGCCATACAATCGAAGCGGGCTTGAGGTTGGGGGACTTGGAGCGGTGTCATTGACATTGGGGCTCAGGCATGGGGTGGAAAACGTCCAACAGCAGCAGCAGCAACAACAACAACAATTTCATCAACAGGAGGAATATCAGCTTAGGCGGCAACTTGGAGGTCACATGATTCATGATTTTGTGGGTTAATTCACTTGTACCATGGCAACATTGTCGGCTGAAGTATGGCAGAAAATAAGGAGGAGAAGGCAGCTCTCCAATTATCCCAGGCTCTCCCAGGCTCCGGTTTTGGTACACCCTCTTAAGCAATGTAGTGGTGTATATGAATAGGTTCATCATCTAAGATCTGTTTAGGTCATTCTAAACAGAGTGAGCTTGATGGGATGATAATGAGATAGAAAAGGAGCTTGGATGATACTTAGGGTGCGGTGCGTAAATCACGACCAGATGAAATTTGTATGTGTCTGACCAAAATAAAAAAAACAGAGCACCCACTACCTATGTACGAAGTCATGGGTTCGAGTCACCATGAGGGTAGGAGTGAAACCCTTTGATTTTTTTTTTTTTTTTTTTTAAATTACAAGAAAAAAAAATTTGAAATGTAAGCGTAGGCGGAAAATCATCCATTTCTAGCCCAAGTGATTAATGGGGGAGGTCAATGCCTTTTACCTTTCTCACACTTCTGCGACTTTTATGCTTCCTATTGTCACTACCTTTTCCCTGAGATTATCAGAAATAATAAGCAAATGTGCATCGGATGCGTCTCTAAGTTGAGGAGGCGGTTTCAGTATCGCCTTTGCCCTAAAAATTGTGATGTTATTTTATAACATTCCTGTATACAGCAATGGTTTGCAGCATTATTTTGAGCACCGTTTAATCCATATCATTTCAGCACCATGTTATTGGACTGCGATTGAATTTATTTTTAGGGTTTACAACTACATCTCAGCTAACTACAAAATTATAGGTGAACGGTAATTATGTTTGGGCCCTTCAAACTTTGAATTTGCTTAAAGTATTATGTTTTCTTCATCCGTTAAATTCATTTGTCTATGTTTTTTGGGGTAAAAGGTCTTTGGCCCCTTGTAATATTTTTTATTTTAATAAATTCTCCTCACTTCACAAATATTTGCTAAAGAAAAAAATTATTTTAATTTCTTTTTGAGGTTGTGCAAACAATCATTAGGTAAGGTGTTTGTGCAATTGTGCTCTAGGGTTTTGACAACATTGTAGCGAAACATCACACAGTTGGCCGGTTGGGGTAGTGTACAAAATTTATCTAATAATTTCTTAGGCTGAAAAGCTTAAAGATGAAGTCGAGGCACTGCAACAAGAAAAGTCAAGGTGCTCATGCGAGGAGAAATAGGTTGACAGCTTCGAGAAGGATTTAGATATAACAGACCTGTCTGACCGGAAGGCTCAAGTAGTCAGCGTCAGTAGTATGGTTGAACAATTAAGATTGCACAAGGCTGAGCTTGATCATGGGAAGTCGCAGGATGTTAGGAGTCAGCATGCTACATCTGTTGGGAGTAGTTACAAGTTAGTAGAGGACATCAGTCCATCTGCATCAGAAAATTCCACAGTTGTAACATCTGAAACTGCATCTCCAGTTTGCTGCTCATATAGTAAGAATTCTTTGTGCAAGACGATGAAATGCAAATGTCGATCCAAGGATGGAATCTGTGGTGCCTCATGTGGCTGTGCAGTATCTAAGTGCAGCAATAGGAAAGCAATCCCAATCAAATCGAGTGACTCGCCACTATCAGAGATTTCTAATGGCGTTCTGAATAGCTCAAACACCAGTGAAACAGTGAAGAGTAGCATAGAGGCTTCTGAAGGTGCAATGCTACTTCAGAGTACACTAGTTCAGAAGGCTGCTGAGTAGGAAACTTTGGAGCAAGAAAGAAACCCTTGACTGAAATTGGGAACATATTGGTGAGTACAAATGCTGCAAAACCTGGCCCTCAAAAAAGGGAGAAAGCCAGCGATTCAGCATGTTACTGTAGACCCAATTTCCTCAGTGCCAGTATATATGGAAGGCCTAAAGGAAGCAGAAGGAAATGACAGACAAAAGAAGGTTCGTCCTTTGCGAGTAGATGTCCCTTTTGGCTAGTGAATTGATTGAGAAAGTATTCACATAACAGCAGTGGCCAGAAATTCCCCATATATTGTCCTATGATCGTCAAGGCAAACAAACAGAGCAAGAAACCAACTTTTTGTCTTTGTAATCTTCCCTTTAGATATTGTCTTATTTTCCTCGCTTACCGTCTATGGATGTAGTCCATTTGAATTTAGGGTGAACCACATCAAATTATTTGTCCAATGGGTTTTCGTTTTACTCTTCTTTTAAAAAAAAAAACACCCGATTAAGAAACTACAATTCAGGTACGTGACATTTACATTTACCTTAGTCATGGGTATACTTATTAACACAAATAAGTATTTATTTAACACACAGAACAAATCCACCTCATTTAGGATAAAATCACCTGCAGATCCTCTCTTAGCAGCCTCTTATCATCTTCATCAACATCAGACCAGCCATATTTGCATACTGGTGCCCCACTCCGTACAGTAATTCCTATCTCAGAAGTAAACATTTTAGAAATTGTGTCATCAGAAGGGACATGGATGGTCGGATGAAAGTCAACATGCAGAGGTCCACCATAAGCCTTTATAAGCTTCTGAAGAGCTTTACCACATGATTTACCACGCTTCCTTTTCATGCCAATGCCCACAAAAGGGATTTCTGTAAACAAAAACCAATTATATATATTTACCTATCCTATATGTCTAACCCAATTTGCTTTGAAAAAAAAGAAGACAAATATGATTTACCTTGTTGGGTAGGCAGTTGATCAATTGATGGAGCCATGTTAGCTGGTGGTGGCATGTTAGTTTTTTCATCGTTACGTAATAGAGATTATTTGGGTCTTCCCAATTTTCGTTTTCTTTAGTTGGAGTTAGAGTTAGCTTCGATTTCCGTTTGCTTTTGTGGGGTAAGGCTTTACGTCCTCCCTTATGTGTTTCTTTTTCTTTCTTTTGAAATAAAGGGGAGATGGAGAGCATTGTTGCTCTTCTATCTTCAATCTTAATCAAAAAAAGAAACCCTAAATACTACTCCAATTGAAACCCTAAACCCAAGTGAGTGAGTGAGTATTAGAGATGGTGAGACTGCGCGCGACTGTGCTAGGGCTCTGTGTGGACGATAGGGAGAAAAAACTTGGTTTGCTTTTATTGTGACATATTTATTCGTTTGGTCTATTGTATTCCTTTTGTTTGGATGAACTTTTCTATAAGACTGAGCATGATTCCTATTACGATCAAACTGGCTAGCCGTACCACAGTATACGTAAGTACTAACCGGAAAATAATTCAACCTAACATTGGGACCATCATGGTGCTAGCTAGCTAATAATTCATCATCGTGATGGAACATAATTCAACCTAACATTGGGACCATCATGGCGCATGCTAGCATGAATAGTAGTTGTTGCTGGCACATTTTCACGCATAGTAGGGGTAGCTAACACGTTATCTATCATAGTTGGTGTTGCTGGCACATTTTCAAGCACAGTAGGTGTAGCTAACACATTATATGTCGTAGTTGTTGTAGCTGGCTGTTGAAGTGGAGGCATTTTTTGAACCTTCCTTATCTGCTTCCCTCTCCCTTGAGCCATCTGCAATATTTCAAATTTTCAATTACCTCTATTTTTCATTCATACTAAGATTTTTTTTTTTTTTTTTTTTGAGTTGAAGGAGGTCAGATTTTTTTCTAAGAATTGTTAATTCAGTATTACTTGGTTTACAATTATTATTATATTATATCCTAACTTTAGAACTCTTCCAGAAAGAATTCAAGTAAACAAGTACTTAAATATACATGTATATCATGCATGTGTACATATGTATATAAGGGGCCACTACTCTTCAAAACTAATTGAAGGAAAGCAAACAAAGTACTTAAAAATATATATCAAGATCATAATGAACTAAAGATATGCTGACACTTTGGAATAGGCCTGGGCATAACCGAATGCAAAACGGTTTTCCGACCGTTTCGAACCGAAAAATATGGTTCGGTTTTCGAACCGAATTAAGAAAGCAAAAAACCCATATTTGCCGAACCGAAACCGACTGTATGCGGGTCGGAATCGGTGTTGGACTTATTTCCTACCGTTTGAAAACTGATCCGACCGATTTTCCTAATATATATTAAAAATATATAATTTATAATATGTGTCAATATTTGATTGGTTTTATTTTTTCTTTCAGTACACCTTACCTCACTGAATCTAAATGAAAAGGAAAACCTAATACCCCCTTCACCCACACAGCCAATCTCAGATCCCTCATCCCTCATTTGAGACACTCTCGAGTCACTCTCTCAACTCTCCGAACGAAGTCAACGAACACTACGGATCTCTCAACTCTCCAACGTCTCTCTCTTCTCCGGGCTCTGGTATGTGATCAAATTAGTCAAATTGGGAATTTAGATTTAGGGTTTTCTAGTTTTCTACTTTGATTTCTGATATTGTTTGTGACTTTGTGGGTTTTACATCTTTGGTTTCTACTTTGCTTTTGTTAAATGACACTGGAAATTGATTGTGTTTGTGGGTTTTGTTTTTGATTGTTAAGGTCACGAAATTGATTGTGGTGTTTGTGGGTTTTTGATTGTGGTGCTCAGATTATGAAATTAAGGTCACGAAATTGATTGTGGTGCTCAGATTATGAACTTAAGGTCACGAAATTGATTGTGGTGTTTGCTCAGATTATGAACTTGAGTTAATGAGTTTTGATTTGTTTATGCTTATTGTTGAGATATTGTTCTGATTTGTTTCATTTGTTATTGGCTTACTGCCTATAGTTAAAGAATTTGTTTCATTTGTTATTGGCTTGTTTAGAACATCTGAGGCTAAAATTGTGTTCGATATTTTTTGCAGATGATGGAAGGAACTCCCAAGAACTCAAGGAACTCCAACTTATGTCACTGCAGCAGCTATGGGAGTTGTTCCATTAGCCCATCCATTCATGCTTAGATTTTGCAAGTTTGACTGCTTGGATTTTGAATAATGTTTGTAATGTTAGTGATGCTTAGATTTTGCAATGCTTGGATTATATGCACTGGGATTTTGTGATGCTTCTCATCACGGTTGTGAAAGTGAAAACAGACTGAAAAGTCATTATGGGCTGAAAAATTGAAAATTGACTATAATAGGCCTAGAAATAAGATTTCACCTTGGGCTTGAAAATGAAAATTTGGGCCCATAATAAAACTGAAACCGACCCGGCTCGATTCCGGAATCCGGCCCAACTGAAAATTCGGCCCAAGCTAGCAACAATATGGTGTTCGGTGTCATAAATGGGATTTCCGATTGGATCGGTTCGACTTCGGTTTGGGCCTGAAACCGACCCGGCCCGACTATGCCCAGGCCTACTTTTGAACATGTATAAATGTTGATAGATAAATAATTCATATCATGACATATTGAGATCGATGCTTGAAAAACGTAGGTAGTGAAATCAAACCTTTTCCTTAGTTTCTATGAAGACTGCACAAGCTCAACTTAACGACTTTAGGCAAATCGTTTCAGGAGCATTCTAATGACCTTAATTGTTTCCTTGTACTGCAATAATATTTGCAAGACCAAATAGTTAAATTTTGACACAATAAGTGACACTATTAAAAAAAAAAAAAACAGAGTAATAATCCTTTGGTCTTTCCTAGTAGTCAGACAATAATGCTTATTATAAAGGTCTTTAACTCAATTAGGTATATAACAAGCCCTGAGAAATATGAAAAAACCTTACTGTTAAACCATTAACAGAGAATGAATAAAAGAAAGAAAAACAAAATCAACGTCAACCATTTCAGTCTACAATGTATCATTGGAGGGAATTTCAACATGTTAGCAGAACTAATCAATGTACGTCGACCTTATATTACATATTTTTACTATATCATATGCACAGATGACCTGCACAAAGTTAGTGCTCAATTTAAAACCCTATCAATCAATGTAGTAAGAATAAGTAGGGATCGTTCTCAACAGGGGATTAGGGCCTTGTTAATTCCTGAAAAATAAAACGTTAGACCAAACAAAACTATATAGTATATACATTATTTACGATTTACACTTAAGGGGATTTAGGATTTATTTTCTAATTTAACAACTAATTAAATATATACATGTGTTGACACCAAAATGCATAATCAAGGTAGATTTAAATGAATGGAACGAAATATAGATAGAGTTAACCACTACTAACACGTTGGCAAGGTTTCAAAAATCAAATCACGAATCAAAATATGTCATAGCATAGAACCAATCAAAGAACAAAGATGAACGCATACAAAGTTCTTTTTACTTCCCTTAATTAAATTAACGAGATGAATGCACCATAGTTAATACTATTAAGCATGCAATTACTAGTAGTAGCTAATCACTAACAAAAACACAATCAACGCATTAAACACATTGGAAGTTTGATCAATTCAAGCCAAGAACACAAGTTAGAACGCTAATCAAGCATGCAAGACTCATTGTTAATTTACCTAAGTAATTATAGGTTTTCCACTTTAATTATTAAGACTTAGAACACTAGCACCTTAATATGGATTCAATTACATGTTCATCAATCAAAGTATGCATCCAAAGATCAATTAACACATAAAACATGGGATTGAAGCTCGAAATTAACAATCATGCAAAACATATATCAAATCGCAACTTTTCACTTTGACAACCTAAAACCTAAAACATGCTTCATAGTATTCGAAAACTACATAGCTAAAATCAATACTTCGTCCACAAAAGAAATCGCAATTCATAGAACCAAAACAGAAAACAAAATCGCAAATCATGTAGAAACCGAAACTGTTTTATATTCAAAAATCGAAAACAAGTTATGGTGTTCATGGTTACACTTTTTAATCTTCAAGGACGCAAGAAGTTTCAAAAGGTGGTGGAATGGATGAGGATCACGGCAAGGATGCTTGAATGGAAGAATGGATGCTCATGACCTTGAACTCTGGAGATTGAATGAAGTTTCTGAATTCTTTGAGAGGAGAAGGGAACGAATTTGTGGCTTTTGATTCTGAATTTTGCGGTGTGTAAAACATATTCCCAAACCTCCCTATATATAGTGCACAGCTAGCCAAGAGAATCAAGGTTGAAATCTACCTTGTGACATCATTCAACCAATGAAAATATTCCATGAGAATTGGAGAACAAGTCACCTTGATCTTTGCCGAAATCTTCCACATGTATCTTCTCTCAAAATGGTCTTCATTCAACTCGTATGGAATCAGGAAACCTAAATCAATATTTATTCTCTTTATTTTGTTTTCCAAAATTCCACAGAAATCCAAAACTATCCCAAATTGGTGTTTGCAGAAATTCTCTTGTATTTTCCTTTAATTCTCACGGCAAAAAGCAATATTAATGGGATTAGGACTCCTCCAAGATGTCAAGAAGGATCTAGAGACTCATGCGCAAGTCACATGCTTCAATCTTTGGGCCATGCTTCTTCAATTAGACATTTTCAAAGCCCATCTTTATATATGTCAAAATTCTTGTGCATTCTAGAACATTCTTGTGCAATCTTGAGTCATCTTCAAGCCACAGCATCTCCTAGTCTTCCTAGGTCTCCTAGTAGCATCAGGACTCTTAGTGTAATCAGGTTTCCTAGTCCAACTGGGATTCTGTTATTTCTTATTTCCGAAAATCATTTTTCTGAGCTCACTCCTAGTCGAGTCAGGATTCCTACTTCAACTGGGATTCCTTTTCCAACTGGGAAAACTTCATTTTTCCATTTCTTCTCATTTCTGCGCATATAACTCCTTGTCTTCCATTTCTAGACTCAAAAGTACCTAAAAACAAAAAAACTAAGTTAGAAATGATAATGTTAAGAGAATAACTAAGCAAAATGTAGAGAGAAATGCACTAAAAACATAGTCAATATTAGTCTCATCAACAAAACTAAAAGGGCAAGCACTAAACTACAAGGCTTACCTCAAAAATAAAAATTTGACCAGCAACTAAACTACAAGGCTTACCTCATAAATAATGTGGCAGGCCTGGAACCTTGCCGTCCAATTCGAAGCAGTAGAAGCAGGCAAAAGGAACCTGAGGAAACACAAACATAGATCATAGGTACTGCATACTTCTTTACACTTGTTTAACTAAGACACGAGGAAATTGGTTGAGATACAGATAACTGAAGTTAAAGCAATCAAAATTATCTTGATTGAAATACCTGAGCTCTACCCAAAGCAAATGAAGGAATTAGCACTTTTCCCCCATCAGCAACACAAGTATAAACTTGCATATAGATCAACAACACAACCACGTACCTTAAGAGAGAAATCAATATGTGAAACTCAGACAAAACCATAACCATATCAGTTAAAAAAAAAATTTCATACAACATTTGTACCCAAACCATTAGGAAAAAGACAATCCATTTAGTGTATATTCCCTTCCTTTATCAATATAATATAATTCCTTCTTTGTTTTTCTGGGCAAAATCAATTCAGTCCCTGAACTTCTAATTTCATCAAAAACACCCCTGCACTAACATTTCTCATCTAATAGGTCATTCTGTCATGTCTCCATCAACTCGAGCAGTTAAATTGCTAAGGTGACTTGCCAACTCAGCTCTTGTGGGGCCCACATGGAAGGGAAAATACCAATATTAACATTGCTCTATTATATATGAGATTTAAACCATAATCTCTATTACGCAAACTGGAAAATGAAAGGGAAAAAAATCTTTCTGATTCAAAAATAGAGAACATTAATACCGATCAAATCATAGAAATTGTTTGTTAAAGTCACCATACACGTTCATACCATTAAAATAAACCCCATGATTAAGCCATTAAGGCTACCATACTTACCCAGAAATCCAAAATTTCATACCTTTAAAATAAACCACATAATTAAGCCATTAAGGCTACTACCCAGGAATCGAAAATCAGCCTAGCTAATTCATCCTACTACTTGATTAATCATTAGACTAAACCAGAACAGTAAGCATGGATCATCATAGCACCGATCAGTAAAGCATTAAGTGACTTAGTTTTAGTAGCAATATTGTTTGGCCCAGTCTCTGCGGCAATGATTTTGGTCTTGCCAACAATGGTCCAGAGCCCTTAGTTCGTAGGAAATAGAGCGATACTTTGCCGTAGATCCGGCTCTTCCATGTCCCACATGCGTCTTAGTTTCTGGGATTTTGTCAGTGACCCTGAATCAACCAAACAATAAAAGAATCAGTAAAAATTGTAGAGAAAAACAGGAAAGCAGATTTTGATCTGAGTGGCCAATAGAACGCGCCTAGTGGAGAGAGAGAAGAGAAAGAAAAGTAAAAGAGCTAAAAAAAAATAAAATTTGGGTTTGTTGAGACATGAACAAAGAAGAAATAGAAAGAAGAGAGTTTGTTCTCATCATCATCAAGTTCGATCCCCTTTGATTCAGTCGAAGAAGAAGAAGACGAAGCAACCTGAGTTTTGTTGTCTGTTGAGCTGGGAGAAGTCGGAAAATCCATAATTTTGATTGTGTGTGAGATTTGTAAAGGAGACTAGAGTATGCGAGATTTAGATCGGTACAAGAAAAGAGGGTTCCTATAGATTGAATTTTTTTATGTGGGTTTGAACAGAGGTTGAGCCTGATTGGAAGACTTGACTGGTCAGACCTGATTTGGGTGAAATCTAGGATAGAATAGAGCTAGGGTTAATTTTGGTATTTTACCTTTCATGTAGGCCCCACAAGAGCTGAGTTGGCATGCCACCTCAGGAATTTAACGGCTCAAGTTGACGGAGACATGACAGAATGACCTATTAGATGAGAAATGTTAGTTGAGGGGTGTTTTTGATGAAATTAGACGTTTAGAAACTGAATTGATTTTGGACCCAAAGCACAGGGGTAGTAACTAGTATTTAGTCCTTTTTCTTTTTTTTACATTCCTTGAGGAAAAATTGTTTCTCATTTGACATGTATTGCCAATTACAAACACTTAGAAAATGCCACCACTGCATACATATCTTTAAAAGGAAGATCAACACCAACTTATTCAAGATTTGGAACTAGAGTTGCCAAGTCCTTAGAAGGCTACTTAGGAAAGGAAGATTTAAAATTAGGCATATTACTCATTCCAGGCCATATGAAAATACAAGAATAGAACACGTTTTCTGGAAAATGAGGATTGATAGGCACGTTTCAATCCTTACTGGGTAGAAACCAAAAATTTCACGTAGAACACCAGATTTTTGGTTACGCAGTAAAAACCTCAAATATGAGATTAAAAACACTGCGGGGCTCTTACTCTTGAGAACCCAAAAAAAACAAATAACTTATAACGAAGGATATGCTCTTTACAAAACTCAAGTAGCACTCGATTAGCTACGCTCACTAGACAAAACTAATGAGAAGTTTGTCTTCAATCTTGAACTCCTTCTTCACTTGAACGATCACCAATTATCGCTCTTCTTTCTTCACAGCCTCTCTACTGATCTCAAGAGAATCTATGCATATGAATAAAATGACCAAGAACACTTAAACATCGACGTACCAAGTGTTTTGACCCTTATGAAAACTCAATCTCAATCAAGCAAGCAAGACTCCCAAATCATTCTGTCGTCCATGGTCCCCACTATGGCCGTCTCTTTTCTGAATATTTAAGGACCAACGTGTTACCCAATCAAGCAAGATTTTACCCTAATTATATTCTTATTAGGAAAAAAATCTTTTTGATTAAGGATAACTAATTAAAGACACCAAATCCTAAAATACCTAGGACTTCAATAATTCGATTTGACCAACAGAAAAATATCTTTATAAAAAACATATTAAACCTGAAAGATACTTTCCTAGATCAAACACTCTTTGACACACGGGACTGACTCAAACCGACTCAAACTGACTCGGATGACTTCTTTAGAGCATTGTATAGGGATGCCAACACACACACAAGAAACTTGTACCTACACCATATATCCTCATTTGGAGTACCCAGATTCTTCATATAAAAAAGCAACAATGTAAAAATGACAGCATAGATTAGACATCCCGCTGCATGTCTTCCAAAAAAGGAGAAAAAAAGGAAAAAGAATCACAGATTTGGTTGGGAATCTTTCACCTAATCTTGAACAATTCATCAATCTTAGAAACCCCATGAACACTTCTTATAAATTAAACCATTTTCGTTTTGCAACTCCCTCTTCTGGTAAAGTCATCAGACCATGAAAGCCTAACACTTTACCTTAATCCTCCTCTCCAACGAAACAAGGCTTATCTAATTTTTCTTACTTTCCCTCATTTTCCTACTTTCCTAAACCCTTTGTACAAAACAAATTGAAAACATTCTCATCGCCATCGATCAACAGAGAATCATAAAAATCCCAAATTGACTTGTTAAGAGAGAACCCAGAGCAAAAAAATAGAAAGCCCATACATCAATTCACAAGAACATAATTATCAAAGATTAAATCTTCAAGTAGAGAGAGAACAAGAACCTGAATACAGCAATCATCATGTGAATGACATCAAGGACAAGAGAGATGAAGTAATGTCTTCTTCTAAAGCCAAAGACGAATAGGAAAATTGATAGGAACAAGGAGCACTGGCGGTACTCGTAAGAGTTTGTCGACAAATTTGAGAGATTATCGAGAGCTTTCAGAATTGGTCTTTGGGATATGTGAGAGAAGCTTCCATATGTTTATTTTTCTATTTGATATCGGCAAAGGAAGTAAGAACTTGGTTCCTTGTTTTTTATTACATACAAGGAATAATCTCAAATCCTTGCAGTATTAATGTACAAAAAACAAGGAATTGTACAATTCATTTTGTTAAGTTTTTTCATTTTAGCGCCAGACTCTCCCGCCAGATCAATGCAAGGATTGTGAAACATTTGCAAGAAATTTTTTGGTTCTAAAATATCTGGAGCCCAAATGCAAGTTTGCTATTCCTTGTATATTCTCTCAATCAAATACAAGGAACTGTAATATTCTTTGCATACTCACACCAAATACAAGGAATTTTGGCTCTTTGCATATAAACCCATTGCAAAAGGTCAAATTTCTTGTAGTGTTCTACCTCTAGAACTCCTTTTGAATTCTCAATTGGTGTTGGTGTTGATTTTTGGAAGAAACTTTAGAAGGTGGTTATTCCCAATTCAGCTCAAATTTATATGTGGAGAGTGTGTCTTAATATTCTGCCCTCCATGGAGAGACTAGTTTCTCGAAGAGTGCCTTTAGACTGACAGGTTTGTGTTTTATGTGAGAATGCTCTTGAAACAATTCTGCAGGTTTGTCGTGACTGCCTTTTTACTAAGCAGATTCTTCAATCAAAGGGAGTGTTAGTTGGGGTGTGTTATAGTCCTCAAGCAGTTATGTGTGACCATCTGGAATGGTTGTGTCTTTGTACTAAGGAGCTATCATTGCAAAGCTTAGGAGATTTGGTGTATTTGTTGTGGGGAATTTGGAAGGAACGAAATGCTAGAGTATGGGATAAAAAACGTAGCCATCCTTGTGATATACTACTCAAGACTACTGCTCAATTACTGGAGATTTGTTTTCATGTTGCTAAGCCGACTGGTGGCGCAGGCAGATCAAGGTCAGTTAGTTGGTCTGCTCCCCCATCTAGTATGTACAAAATCAACTTTGATGGTTCATTCAACCATGTTTCAAGAAAGGGTAGTGTTGGTTTTATTGTGAGTGATTCCAATGGTCTATGGTTGCTAGTGGAGGCAAACCTTTATCTAGTCTGCTGTCTCCAGAACAAGCAGAAGTAGTATCTTGTAAGATTGCTATTGAGTTTGCTGTGGACCAAGCCTTACTACCTGCAATTTTAGAAATAGATTCTATATTGTTTGAAAGTCAGCTTAATAAGCCAATAGTGGCTAATACATCGTTATTGGGATGAATTTATGAAGATGTGGGATCAATGCTTGAAGTCCATACCAATATAAGGATCACTCACACCAAAAGAAGTGCCAATAAGGCTGCACATTTGATGGCTGCATATGCAAGCTCCCTAGCTCCGGAATGTTTTTACTTTTCAACTCCTTCTTTCTTAATAGCTGCAATTGTAGCTGATAGTTGTCTTTTATGTAATCCTTACAGTTTTAATAAAATTTTGACATCTTCTACCTCAAAAAAAAAAAAAAAAAATCATATTATCGATAAATGAATAATTTATTTATTTATCAATAAATGAATATTTATTACTTTAGAGAGAGATGATTAAGATCCAGATAATAGTTGTGTTCCACTATGTTTATTCGAAAGTGTCACGCCCCGAATTTTGAATAATCAATTCAAATCCGAAACATGAATAATAACAATTACAATTAACGTCCTGAATTTTTTTCTCACAAACAACCACACTTCACACCTCTCAATATTACAATAAATCAAATCCTCAAGTTATTTATTACAACACACTCTCACCAAATCAAATTGTAAGGCTCAATGAGCTTAACTCACCTCACTATTACAAATGCTGTAAAACTATAACAAATACTCTAACCCGCTCGATCACCGCCCTGATTCTCCTGACCTGCAGGATTACCCGCTACACCGTTTGAATAGTGTACCGGGATTGCAACAATACAAACCCGGTAAGCTTTTTGCAAAGCTCGTATGAGTAAATGAAAGGATTGCACGATTTAAAGTAACACAATCAACTCAAGCACATTTTAATTTTGTTTTGCATAAGAATTGAAGTGTACAACGTCACTTCAAGCATCAATCAACTCACATCTCAACATGACTACTCAAAAATAAACAACTTCTCACTCAATATATACTCACAGGCTTATGATTTATTCATATAAATCATCCCATGCAGTATATTATACTTACAGGCTTATGATTAATTATATTAATCACCCCATTCAGTATATCATACTTACAGGCTTATGATTAATTATATTAATCACCCCATTCAGTATGTCATATCATACCCAAGGGCATATGATAACTCGTTTATCCCCCAAGCAGTATGATGGCAGACAGACTAGAGCTCTAACTGTATCGTAGTGTGTCACCTGGGCCAAGGTTCACACTTACGAATGACTGCATTTCTCAATTCACTCGACTCCTCATTTAACTCATCTCAACGACTCAACTATCGCACTATACTCAATTACTCTTTATCATCCTCAACTCAACATAAGATAAGCCTCAACTCACTTAACTCCTCATTTAATTCTCCTCAACGACTCAACTATCGCACTTTACTCAAATACTCTTTATCATAGACAACACAACATCTAAGATAAATCACATATTCCAAATGGTAATGCTCAAAATATAACTCAGTAAATCACATCAATACTTCACTCGATGTCACACCATCCAATATATATTCCACGTAAATATATATATACGTAGTCACCCACACAAGAGTGACCACTAATACCAACTATAGTTCACATGCAATAAAATCTAGAAATTCATTTTTATAGTTTAAATACATTTTACTTACCTATGGACCGTAGTCGATCAAGTCCATATAATTTAAAACAAATATTTATTTTCATAAAACAATTTCCACAATTTCCCAATTAAATAAAATCACCGAATTTCGGTTCATGAATGAACCATGTGCGATTTACTCACCTCGATATTCCCGCTGCGTCTTCAATTCAACACAATACACACCGAAACCGCTCACCCAAGGAAGACCGTCAATCACCTAATCAAACATGACCTTAACTTAGCCAACAACTCAAAAACATACTCAAACGACAATCCAACGGTCGGATCGAAATTAAATGATGATCCAACGGTCGGATCCTCACGGATCGCCTTTAGGATCACCCTCCAAAAATCATCACGAAGATCCAACGGTCGGATCTTCCTGAATCGTCCTTACTAACATCTTCACAAATTTATACGAAAATCCGACGGACGGATTCTCACGAATCGCCTCCCTAATCACTGTTTTGCATTTATACGAAGATCCAACGGTCGGATCTTCGCCCATGACCACACAAAGCCACTGGGACAGTCATAAGATCATCATATCAAAACTACAAGTCCATCTGACGGTCCTAACTTCACATATCACAAATCTAACGATCGAAATCGATCTAAACTTAAAAATTCATAACTTAATCATACGATATCCAAAAAATTGCGTATAATATATCAAAATGATCGTATTGAAATATAGAATCTGAAAATGTACAGAAACCATATTTTTGATCCCCGGAGGTGGCCGGAAAGGGCCGCCGGAGTTAGTGGCAGAGCCGCCGCCGACCACCACCAATGGTGTCGGGGCCGGGCTGCTCTTCTTCCTCTCATCATGCTTAACAACTTTCATAACTACCATGTAAGCTGAAAATGATCGGAAGTGGTTGAAATTACCTAAAACAGTCGAGGTGGCCGGAATTTTTTTCCAGAAACCGGTGAGAATTTGCAGAAACCGGCGAAGCTCCGATCAACGTAAAAATGTCCTCCTTTCGCTTCGATTCCTTCAGGAGACTTGTTCAGAACTTAAAGACGAACTCACTGGTTCAAGAATCACTCAAAACTAAGCTCTATAGCTCGAGATATCTTGATCGAAAGTTTCGGTGGCCGGAAAAATTCCAGAATCCGGCAGGTGCTCCGATCTACGTAAAAACTTCCACAAATCGCTTCGATTCCTTCTGGATATTTGTTCAGAAACTCAAGGCTATCCTTTCAGGTCAAGAATCACAAGAATTGGTGGTCTATAGCTTGAGGTATCCGGGTCGAAAGCTCGGTTTCGATTTTTGATCGGGTCTGGCTTCCAACCGCCACCACGCACAGCGCCACCGTGAAGGGACACTTTTGAGAGCTTCTGGAGGTTGAGGTGAGCTCAAGGATGAAGTTTGGTGAGGATTGGTGGCCGGAAACACGAGGAGGATGAGTTAATTCGGTTTCGGGTGCAACCGGGTTCGAGCTGGTTTGCCGGACCTTGAGGTCGTGCCGGAGGAAAAGACGACGTCCAGTAGGTAGAGCAGCCTCAGGAGAAGCCAAAGGGAGTGGTCCGACGTCTGGAGGTGGTTGATGGAGGAAGAACAAGGTTGGAGAACTATTGCTCTGTTTTTCGGAGTGAAACAGAGTGAGTGAGAGAGAGATGATAGTCTGTTTGCTAGCTCTCGTCAATCATGCATAATCATGAAAGAGACAAGGCTCCGATCTTTACTGCCTAAAACCAGAAAGTTGTCTGCCACCATTTTTCTTTTATTAAAAGTATAGGTCGGTTATTACAATCTACCCCCCTAAAAAGAATTTCGTCCCGAAATTCAATCGCAAGTCTATTTCTCCCGATTAAGATTTTCTGTAATTTATACAGAATACTCATCAAGCACCAAATTGATCACCATACTTTCTACTTCAACTACCCCGCTTGACTATACTATCTCCATCCTTTCCAAAACTGTAGAAATCTACTAAGCTACGGCTCTACGTATAAAAATACGTCCGTATACTGAGCATATACAAGATCCAAAAATAATTGTAAGAGATAAGGTTCGAACTCCTGACCCCGAACACGAGGGTTTTGCTCCCAACCACTGAAGCCAGAGCTGCTTTCATTAATACATGCTCACGTGTTATATTTATTATGTCATAAGCGACATAAATAAAATAAAAGGGAAGGCAAGGTTCGAACCTCGGACCTCTAGTACAAGGATTCAGCCCTCAACCACTCGAGCGCAAACTGCTCTTGTTGTTATCCATCCATTCCTTTTAAACAAAGCTGTTTCAGCAATCCAGCCCAAAACACCCAAAACTGTTGCAGAATCCGGCCCATGAATTACACCAAAACTATTTCATCGGGCCTCCACCCACAGCTACAGTGAGGGCCTTGATCCGAGACAAGCCCAAGTACGGCCCACCTGCCACGGCTTATCCTTTCCGTGATTTACGGAAATCAGATTTACTTTCGGCTAAAGTTGTCTGCCACAGCGACTCGAGATTCGTTCGGTCCCCTTACGCGCCAACAGCTTTTCCGTGTTTTTGGGCGACTTTAATCCAACGCGTAGTTTGAATCTCTGAGGTCGTCCATCCAACGGTGGAGATCTGCTCACCTTGTTCTATAAATAGGTGCATTCGGGGGATGAGACTATTCACACCAAAGAAAAGAAAATTTCCCCAGAGTTTTAGCCATCCTCTCTCAATTCTCTTCTTCCATCCGATAACTCAAATCTCTTCTTCCATTAGATAAACTCAAATCTCCACCACCTATTTCATCAACTTCAATCCTTTTAACAACAATCTCTCTCAAACACTCAACATCATCTTCTTCAATTCTCACATTTTCTCAACCCTATCTTGTGCTCTATATAAACCTCCTTTTATCTCCTCCAGATTTTACTCGGTTTTGTCTAAGCGTGCAGTTTCAAATTCCTTCTCCTTCATCATGGTTCGAACCAAGATTACCGCTCGCATGAGCGTCAATCAACGCTGTGTTCTCTCTTTAGAAGAAGAGGGTCGTCAAGCGGCCGCTTGCGCTGGCCTCACTCGTCCTGGAGACCATCGTCCTATACGTGAGCGTAGCCGCAGTCCCCCTCCTCTGCCTCGTCGTTCTCCCAGACTACATCCCAGCGAGTCCTCTTCCTCCCTAGCTGCTCGTGCTCCTCGGCCTGTGGCCACCCTGGAAAGCTTGTCAGACTCAATTGATGCACTGCGTTCCTCCCTCCGTGATGGTATTATGGTGACGGATTGGCGAGTCACATGTATGATCGATTACATCTCTGACATGAACCTCTCTTTGATCCGTTGCCACACCGCAATGAACAAGCTTGCTCAGGAGGTCAATAACATGCAGTGTCATCCTCCTGGGTTTCCTTGCAAGGAAGTTGCTGCGTCACTCCACAAGGACCCTCCTCCTGAGGCAGAAACCAGCAAAAGGGCTGCCACTCGTCCGTGCACCGCTCCTCATGTTCCTTGGGAAGATCTTGACTCAACCAGTAGTGACTCGCAGGACAGTGAAGAGGTCGATGATCAAGTCACCAAACTCAGGGAGGAGATTGCTAAGCTTTCCCAATCAAAGGGGAAGAAGTAAAAACAATTCATCTTTTAGTTATTGTATCTCTTTTTCTGCATTTTAACTTTCGTTGGACAATAACTTTATTTTGCTTTTGACTTGTAATAAGACTGAATGAATGTGGTAGTCTTTTCTTTAAAACAAACCAACAACGACACCATGGGTCGAACCTTGGTCCCTCCTTGCTCTTTCAAAACCTTCGCCAACTCTGCTGCGCGCCTCTTTCATAATGATGTATCACAAACAATCATTCAAAACCTACCAATCAATTAAGTCACACAGAAGTCTAGCTAGCACCATCTGAGTCAAACCAAACACAAAACAATTTCGTCGCTAGAGTCAGGGATTAATAAAGCTAAACACTTCCCATTCAAAAACATCTATAGAGCGCCAAACTTAACACCTCTTACACTCGTGATCTTTAGAACTAGAACACTAACATATCCTTAGTACCAAATCTCATCATGGTCATGCTTCACCTTAAGGAAGAGATATAACTATATTCTTCTTCTTCTCCGCGTTCGTACGTCATGTCTTAGTAGGTATCCCTAATCTCGATCCATGGAGAAGTACTAGCTCTAATGAATCTCTACTCAAGTAAACTCTCACCTTGAACTTCAACTCCTTAAGTTTAGTTGGTGTCATCCAATAAGGCGCCATTAATATAGGTATTAAACCTAGTATCACCTCAATAACAAACTCCACTACCCTCCTTAGAGGTAACATAAGTATTTCCAAATTTACATCACTAAGCTCGAAATCCACAACAATCTCTCCCCTAACCGCAACACTACTCACAAGCTCCACATAAGTCAAGAATCCTATTCAATGGCTAACACCCTAACCAAAACAAGTTCTATTAAATGGTTACGTCATGCTAAAGGGAAGTATTCAGCCCCAGCTGAGACTTTATGGCCAACTCTTTGCATCCATTTGTCTCCTAAACAATATAGCCTTGAGAATTTTGTCTCATAATCTCTCACACTCCTATCATCTTGAGTTCGTGAAATCAATTCTCTTTCCAACTACTCCTAGATTCTCAATCTCTTTCACGACTTCAAACCGAGAATAACATCCATCACATCAACTACAGGTGGAACAGGCAACTCAACCTCTGAAGCCTCCACCTCATCCTCAACTGTCTACATATAAGGATCCTGTCCCTACACAAAACTCTATCACGATATCAACGGATGGTCCAATCCCTACTTACAGGTGTCCTACCACTTTAGAATACAATCAAGATAAAGTCTAGCTTTATCTAGCCCCCATAAAATTCCTTGTCACACAAACTACCACTAAAGTACTACAAGCACTGCCATAAAAACTGTTACAAAATCACTACTGGCACCACCACAAGGCTGCCACACGAGCACTGCTACGAAGCTGCTACAAAATCATTACTGGCACTGCCACGAAGGCTGCCATATGTACAAGTCTACTATAGACATCAGGGAAAAACCCATGCTTTTACTCATAACGTTTCCTTCTAAAAGTTCATCACGTAGTGTATATAGAATCACCACACAACCTTCTTAGTCTACACTAAGAATTCAATCTCACACAAAGTCAGCATAGTTGCCTCAGAGTCACTTTAAACACGCAACACATGCCAATTACCAAAACTCCACTAAGATATCTAGTTACAAAACAAGATATCTACCCCTCTGTACGTATATTCCATCCAAAAAACATCTGCAATTCTAACTTAAAAGGCAAGATTTCTATCAATTAATACTTGTATCCACAATTGATATGTGTATAGGTCAACACCATGCCTTCAACCAAACACTTCTACGTACAAAAGAAACTCATTTCCATAAACAATCCTCACCGACTCATCAGAGTTAAATCCGGAGGTTTCCATTCCTCGAAGATTGCAACTCACGGAAGCAAAACTTATTCTAAAACGAACCTACAAGACAATTCTACCGTCCTACGGACTTACACACTGTCTAGACCCCATACTAAGACATACCCAATGATTATACCAGTACCGAAGAGTATATGATGGGGATCCGCTGCAGACGGGCCATCACTCGGGGAGTACTGATTATCACCAAATATGTACCTTACGCTCTGATACCAAACTGTCACGCCCCGAATTTTGAATAATCAATTCAAATCCGAAACATGAATAATAACAATTACAATTAACGTCCTGAATTTTTTTCTCACAAACAACCACACTTCACACCTCTCAATATTACAATAAATCAAATCCTCAAGTTATTTATTACAACACACTCTCACCAAATCAAATTGTAAGGCTCAATGAGCTTAACTCACCTCACTATTACAAATGCTGTAAAACTATAACAAATACTCTAACCCGCTCGATCACCGCCCTGATTCTCCTGACCTGCAGGATTACCCGCTACACCGTTTGAATAGTGTACCGGGATTGCAACAATACAAACCCGGTAAGCTTTTTGCAAAGCTCGTATGAGTAAATGAAAGGATTGCACGATTTAAAGTAACACAATCAACTCAAGCACATTTTAATTTTGTTTTGCATAAGAATTGAAGTGTACAACGTCACTTCAAGCATCAATCAACTCACATCTCAACATGACTACTCAAAAATAAACAACTTCTCACTCAATATATACTCACAGGCTTATGATTTATTCATATAAATCATCCCATGCAGTATATTATACTTACAGGCTTATGATTAATTATATTAATCACCCCATTCAGTATATCATACTTACAGGCTTATGATTAATTATATTAATCACCCCATTCAGTATGTCATATCATACCCAAGGGCATATGATAACTCGTTTATCCCCCAAGCAGTATGATGGCAGACAGACTAGAGCTCTAACTGTATCGTAGTGTGTCACCTGGGCCAAGGTTCACACTTACGAATGACTGCATTTCTCAATTCACTCGACTCCTCATTTAACTCATCTCAACGACTCAACTATCGCACTATACTCAATTACTCTTTATCATCCTCAACTCAACATAAGATAAGCCTCAACTCACTTAACTCCTCATTTAATTCTCCTCAACGACTCAACTATCGCACTTTACTCAAATACTCTTTATCATAGACAACACAACATCTAAGATAAATCACATATTCCAAATGGTAATGCTCAAAATATAACTCAGTAAATCACATCAATACTTCACTCGATGTCACACCATCCAATATATATTCCACGTAAATATATATATACGTAGTCACCCACACAAGAGTGACCACTAATACCAACTATAGTTCACATGCAATAAAATCTAGAAATTCATTTTTATAGTTTAAATACATTTTACTTACCTATGGACCGTAGTCGATCAAGTCCATATAATTTAAAACAAATATTTATTTTCATAAAACAATTTCCACAATTTCCCAATTAAATAAAATCACCGAATTTCGGTTCATGAATGAACCATGTGCGATTTACTCACCTCGATATTCCCGCTGCGTCTTCAATTCAACACAATACACACCGAAACCGCTCACCCAAGGAAGACCGTCAATCACCTAATCAAACATGACCTTAACTTAGCCAACAACTCAAAAACATACTCAAACGACAATCCAACGGTCGGATCGAAATTAAATGATGATCCAACGGTCGGATCCTCACGGATCGCCTTTAGGATCACCCTCCAAAAATCATCACGAAGATCCAACGGTCGGATCTTCCTGAATCGTCCTTACTAACATCTTCACAAATTTATACGAAAATCCGACGGACGGATTCTCACGAATCGCCTCCCTAATCACTGTTTTGCATTTATACGAAGATCCAACGGTCGGATCTTCGCCCATGACCACACAAAGCCACTGGGACAGTCATAAGATCATCATATCAAAACTACAAGTCCATCTGACGGTCCTAACTTCACATATCACAAATCTAACGATCGAAATCGATCTAAACTTAAAAATTCATAACTTAATCATACGATATCCAAAAAATTGCGTATAATATATCAAAATGATCGTATTGAAATATAGAATCTGAAAATGTACAGAAACCATATTTTTGATCCCCGGAGGTGGCCGGAAAGGGCCGCCGGAGTTAGTGGCAGAGCCGCCGCCGACCACCACCAATGGTGTCGGGGCCGGGCTGCTCTTCTTCCTCTCATCATGCTTAACAACTTTCATAACTACCATGTAAGCTGAAAATGATCGGAAGTGGTTGAAATTACCTAAAACAGTCGAGGTGGCCGGAATTTTTTTCCAGAAACCGGTGAGAATTTGCAGAAACCGGCGAAGCTCCGATCAACGTAAAAATGTCCTCCTTTCGCTTCGATTCCTTCAGGAGACTTGTTCAGAACTTAAAGACGAACTCACTGGTTCAAGAATCACTCAAAACTAAGCTCTATAGCTCGAGATATCTTGATCGAAAGTTTCGGTGGCCGGAAAAATTCCAGAATCCGGCAGGTGCTCCGATCTACGTAAAAACTTCCACAAATCGCTTCGATTCCTTCTGGATATTTGTTCAGAAACTCAAGGCTATCCTTTCAGGTCAAGAATCACAAGAATTGGTGGTCTATAGCTTGAGGTATCCGGGTCGAAAGCTCGGTTTCGATTTTTGATCGGGTCTGGCTTCCAACCGCCACCACGCACAGCGCCACCGTGAAGGGACACTTTTGAGAGCTTCTGGAGGTTGAGGTGAGCTCAAGGATGAAGTTTGGTGAGGATTGGTGGCCGGAAACACGAGGAGGATGAGTTAATTCGGTTTCGGGTGCAACCGGGTTCGAGCTGGTTTGCCGGACCTTGAGGTCGTGCCGGAGGAAAAGACGACGTCCAGTAGGTAGAGCAGCCTCAGGAGAAGCCAAAGGGAGTGGTCCGACGTCTGGAGGTGGTTGATGGAGGAAGAACAAGGTTGGAGAACTATTGCTCTGTTTTTCGGAGTGAAACAGAGTGAGTGAGAGAGAGATGATAGTCTGTTTGCTAGCTCTCGTCAATCATGCATAATCATGAAAGAGACAAGGCTCCGATCTTTACTGCCTAAAACCAGAAAGTTGTCTGCCACCATTTTTCTTTTATTAAAAGTATAGGTCGGTTATTACAGAAAGAGGCATTTCACGCAGTGGTAACTCTCAATAACTACTTGCTACAAAATGAAAAAAAAAAAAATACCAAATTTGGTGCATGCATTGTAAAAAATTAAAGATGAAGTTCAATTAGACTATAGAAGGATATTTTGAGAAATAGTTAGATTTTTTTGAGAATGTGAGAAATAATCTAGAAATTGTTAAAAGTTCCTTAATATGTATTATGAATTTTTATATACTATTTATTTTATATATTTCATCAATTATTGAACATAAGTGGTATGACCTAGCCGCATCTCTTTGCTAGGGTTTCTCGTGGGAGTTTCTTCTACGACAAAACTTCCAAAACTCAACCTAGGAGATCATGGCGAACTCCTCTTCCTGTATCATGGCCGGATCTAATGGATCTGCTCGGGTTTCTTTTGGCCCGGCTGGATCGGCGGCACTGCAGGATGACCACTGGTACATGGTGGGTCGTCTTCTCGGACCAAAAGCTCGCTTTCCTGGTTTTAAAGGCACAATCTCTTCCATTTGGAGAATCAAATCGGGGCTGACGATCCAAGATGCAGGTGATCGTTTCCTTTTCCAGTTTGAGCACGAAGCTGACATAAATCGTGCTCTCCATGGTGGACCGTGGTTCTATAGGAATACGATGCTTATGCTGGGTGGTTATGATGGGGTTGGACCGGTGGTGGCAGTTCCACTGTGGAGTCTGGAGACGTGGGTGGCGGTGAAGGGTTTACTGGTAGGCCTGCGCAATAAGGCTGCCCTAACCCTAATCGGCTCAACCATTGGTCAGGTTATTCGCTTTGATCAAAGGGCTCTCCGTCGTAGGGAGGAGGAGCAAAGGATCCGGGTGATATTGGATACTCGTCGCCGGATCCGTTCATGGATGATGGTTGAATTTTCGTCCACTGTTGAACTCGAGATCATCCTGATTTTCGAGAAAGTGAAGGGTTTATGTAGGGACTGTGGCTTGTTTGAACATGATGTTATGGGCTGTGATGGTTTCCTAGCGAAAGAAAAAGAGGAGTTGCTGCAGAAGCCGCAGGCTGCGGCGATGGCAGGGTTAGCACTGGATGCTCCGGGGACGGACGCGGGCTCTGCTACTGCTTCGAGTGCGAACTTGATGCAGAAGGGCGTGATTGGTGTTGGTTTGGCAGTGGTGATGGCTCCGGAGTTGGGTGGGCTGTAGGTGACCGAATTGCATGGGATGCAGGGGGTCGTGGATGTCCATGCATCTTTGCATGAGGAGGAGTTCAACCCACCTATGAATTCCGATGTACCTATATGCGTTGGGCAGGTCATGGCAGGGTTGACTGAGGTTAATTGTTTTAAGAATTGGGCATCAATGATACCATCCACTCTACCTAAGATGATATCAATGCAACAAGTGTTGGTTCCTAAGAAGACTGAAAAGAAAATGGAGATGGAGATGGGGTGGGCGGATTCGAGTTTCGTTTCTGTGGGCTCCAAACGAAAGGCCATCTTTGAACTCCCTAAGGTTGGGAAAAGGTATCTGGCTCTTCCCTCCACTGAGTTGCAGGTGGATGAGAATACTGCTTTGATGCTGCAACACAAAAATGGCAAAATCATTGTTTCTCCTAAGAAAAAGAAACCTGGGCATCCCCGCAGAAGCAAGAATAAACTCAAATCTGCTCGAGCTATTGGGATGGAGGAGCTTGTGAAGAAGCCTCGTAAATGGAAGAGTCAGAGGGATAAAGCTGGCAAGTTTGATGCTGCAGAGAAAGCCATTGGCACGGTGATCCCTGAATTGGATGGGGTGGAACAGGAAGGTGTTATGGAAGGGGAGTCTCCCCTTCTAACTCCAAATGTTATTTAATTTTATTTACGGGTCGCAATGATCAACTCCTCTGAGGATTCATTTTACTATTTTGCTTCGGAGGTTTCTGATCTTTGTTTGGAATAATGGTGCGTACTTTTCCTTAAAAGGTGGGTGTACTAGGAGTTTCCTGGGTCTTATTCTAGTTTTAGAATAGGTTTTTAGGGTTCCCTAAGGAACGATTCTTTTTGTCGACGACCCCATAGGGGTGTTTCGTTTTTGTACTGCTTGCTGAATTAATATAATGGGCTGACCTCTTTCTGTCAAAAAAAAAAAAAAAAATTTCATCAATTATTATTTTTTGTGATTTTTATTTTTTATGTTTCTTATTAATTACATCTTTGTATATTAGCTGCGTCCTAAATGATGTCTAGAAAATTTATTATCTTATGCATTTAGCGAGGTTATTACTGAAATACACTGGTCTCGAGTTGGAATCGGATAAATTTATTATTTAACTGAGGTTTTTAATTTATCGAATATTCATTTATCGAGGTTTTTCTATACCAATGAAGCAAGATTACTGCATTGAAAAGGGTCGTGAACAACAACGTCAATTATACTCTATAGGGAAATAGTAATCTTTGGGAGTCCCATGCAACGGGGACTCCCAAAGATTACTATTTCTAGCCAATTATACTCTATAGGGAAAAATTCACCAACGGTGTCTGGACACTTAGGGGACTTTCAGAATGATACCTGAACTTACAAAGTTATCAATGTGATACCTGGACTCATTTTTTCGTATCAACGTCGTACCTAGGACCAATTTTTGTCACGAAGCCGTTAAATTTTGCACGTGCGATGCACGTGAGTCACTTAATGAAGACAAAAAGACCGCTTTACCCTCAAAAGTTTTTTTTTTTACCTTTTTTCTTTCTTTCTTTATTCTTCTTCTTTCTTTCTTTCTTCTTCTTCTTTTTTGGTTTCTTTATTCTTCTCCTTCTCTCCTTGCCAACACCACCGCTTTCGGAGAACCCACCATCGAATATGCAGGAAGAAAAATGGGGGAGAGCCACAACAACCTCCACCACTGAACAACAACGTCGTCCTCCGCTGCTTCTCGATTGGGTTTGGGGATAAGGACTTCTTCTTCCTCCACTGCTAGCGAAATCGTAGAGGCTCATGGCCACATTCTAAGGGCCACCGGCCGGAAGGACAGCCACAACAAGGTTTGCACCACCAAAGGCCCCAGGGACCGCAGCATCTGGCTCGTCGTCCACACCGCCATTCAATTCTACAACATGCAGGACCGGCTTGGATACGACCGGCCTAGCAAGGTCGTCGATTGAAGGGGTGGGATTGGAGCTGTGATTTGAGAGTAGGGGGCTGGCGGGGTCTGAGTTTCTGATCAATGGTGTATAAAAGGGGGTCGGAGGAGAGAACGAGAGTGGTGGTGGTCAAGTCATTGGCGGCGGCGGCGGGGATGAACTCAGAGTGAGCGGTGAAGCCTCAATGCACAATTTCAATTTGCTATAGGATTTGAAGTTGGGGGAACCAGAAACATATGTGGTGCATGAAGGTGGATTGAGACGCAGCGGCGGTGTTTGATCGACGATCGGCGGTGGGAATCGGACGAGCAAGATGATTTGAATCTTGATGATTCAAATCAGGGGAAGAAGAAACAAGAAAAGAAGAAGAAGAAAGAAAGAAAGAAAGAGAGAAGAATAAAGATAAGAAAGAATTTAATCGGTCATTTTGTCTTCATTAAGTGACTCACGTGCATCGCACGTGCAAAATTGGGAAAAATTCACCAACGGTGTCTGGACACTTAGGGGACTTTCATAATGATACATGAACTTACAAAGTTATTAATGTGATACCTGGACTCATTTTTTCGTATCAACGTCGTACCTACAACCAATTTCCGTGACTCACGTGCATTGCACGTGCAAAATTTAACGGCTCCGTGACGGAAATTGGTCGTAGGTATCACATTGATACGAAAAAATGAGTCCAGGTATCACATTGATAACTTTGTAAGTTCAGGTATCATTCTGAAAGTCCCCTAAGTGTCCAGACACCGTTGGTGAATTTTTCCCTATAGAGTATAATTGGCTAGAAATAGTCTTGGTCGAATCAAAGAAAAAAAATTTAAAATACAGTACATTAATAGTAAACCAACTCTTTATAATAGACTAATAGTACGCATACTAGCTGCTTATAAATGTAAGACTTCTTTGAAATCATGCCGAGTAAATCTACTAATTCATTAAGTTAGTCTCTTACCGTATCGAACTTATCTAATAACAAACTCTAAAGAAAATACAAAAATTTTAGTTGTTCACTACAAATTTTCGTTGCCTTCTTCAATCTTCAACAACCACAATCAAAATTCTAGCAAGAGTCGCTCTCATTTTTAGACTATTTGTTATCTCTATTCACTTCACAATTCAAATTGAGCTTTAGATTAAGTTCATTACAACCGTAATTTCACGGTTTCAATTTCTACGACTTTCACTACCAAGTACCAAGCATTTTTTGTAGCCTCGTAGATCAGTAGATCTATTGGATTGGAACATGTGCGAAATACACCCTCCGGGCATACGTAATAATACAGTAATCACACATAATTGTTGATGCCAAAAACTATGACTAATCAGTTTGATCAGTACACCTTAGACATAACCATATATATATATATATATATATATATATATATATATATATATATATATATATATATATATATATATTTATTATAATACAATCCGTATGCCTTAAACCCAAGCAGATACTAATATGCCAGACCATTGGTTACATACACACCCCACTAGTAACCGCGAGATCGTCTCAACTAATTATATAATTATACATATGAGAACAATTTAGTCACTGCCATTCCCACCATCACTACCACCCTTGCTGTTAAAGTCCTGCCTAGGGATGTAATGGTGGTTATTCACACTGGTTCCAGGATACCCAGCTTGATCGACGGTCTTGGTCTCCTGAACTAGCTGTCGGATACCATGCCGATCATCATCAAGTTGCCGGCCAGCAAATGCAGAGCTCATCATCATCAAAATTAGGGAAATAGCCAGGAATCTCATTCTGAGCTTTTAGAATATTTCCGCTGAACATATTTGAAAAGAAAAAAAAAAACCAAAACAAGATCAAATGATCAATTCCATGTACACAGAATATTGTTTAGAAACAAAAGAGCGAGAAAATACACTATCTGTTTGCTTCGAAAAACCTCTATCAAATATGCTTACCCAAAACTGCTATCTGATATTGTGAAGGAGGCAAGAGAAGTTTATGCCGTTTATATAGAGGAACACATGCTAGCTAGGGTTTATTTTCTGATAAATTTTGGTGATTGGTTCTCCACCAAATGAGGCAACCCCAAGTGGTATGGCCACATTATCCAATAGGAGATTAATTTGTTTAAAAAATATTGATGATAGCAATTCTTGCCTCATTGATCAAAAGCGAAATAATGCTTTTGTCTCTTTAGTGCTACAAATAGGAAAACTCCACCTTACAATACTCAGTAGCCGAGAGCTACAATACAAACGAAGTCAACTAAGCATAATGGAGCCTTGTTGCGTTGCACCGTGATCTGGATTCTGGAATTTTGATCTGTGAAAGTGGCTTAAATTTAGGTGAAACATTTGGATACATATTTTGGGGTTTATTATTCTCATGCTTAATTTTTTTTTTTATCGATCTCAGCACTCAACACAACACCTAAATGAATTCATTTTTCACTCTGTTTGCCACTTTTCTTTCTAGCGCAACGCCGTAAGTGGCCTAGCCCCTGCTAACAACTTACGCTAAAGAAATTAAAATTAAAAGCTTGATCGAAGAACATTTAAGGGGAGATCAGGCTCCCAAGAACGTATGTTGATTCTACAAAGAAGATCAAGATAGGCAAGAGCATTAATTTGACATAAAATTTGCAACTTCCTGGAGAATATGAAAGTGAAGCTATTAGAAGATCAACCATATGATGTCTTTGATAATTTACTTTGAAGTACCAAGAACAAGCACGTTGATTATTCACAGTCCACATGATGGGCAAAGGAAAGTCCTTCGAGAAGGACTAGGCTTCCCATGTTAAAATGTAAAACTCTTCAATTCATTTATCGTTGAGGATCTCCTTCCACTAATTGTGGATCACAATTAACAAGGTTAATTTACAATGTATGAGGCAATATGCGCTTTGCTTTTATGTAAATTGCCTTTACATCTTTCTCCACTCGTTGGCTGGTTAGGTAATTATTCTAGAGATTTACTTGAATGACTTGTATTTAATGGTCACTCTTGTTATTATGATCTTTATGAATTTGTTTCTTACATTTTTATCAAGTAATTTATAAATTTCTGATCGATTTGGTACTCGGCAACTTGGCATCATGGTGCTAACCCATTTGTCTCATCTAATCATGAAAAAGCACTAGCGAAAGTCTAAATTTACTTATTGGATATGGTCTTACATTCACATAAGAATAACCATCAGCTAAATAGTAAGCCATAACAATATTTGATTATGGATGAAATCCTATTATTGTTTAAGTAAATCCAAATTGTGTCTGACCCAAACTCTAAGTTACTTGACTTAGTGGTAATAGGATTTTAATTAGAGATAATCTCGGAGAATATCTTAGAGATATCCATTCATTGTATGATTACCTTTCCTTGTACAATTCAGATTCTATGCATTGTAATCCTCTATATAAAGAGGCCCCTATTATCAATGAGAATACACAACAATTTTCTCTCGAATATTGATTCCCTAAAACACGTTATCAGCACGAAGCCCTAACCCTGAAACCCTAAACTTGTAGCCTTCAAATCCCAGAAACCACCGCCGCCCACCTTGAAGCTCTCAACTCCAAGAGTCCAGAACCGGTGGCTACACCACCAGAACAGGCCGGAAAAACACCGAACCGGCCTCCGGAAGTGACAGAAGTTCCTCTGCCCGATTCAAGGCCTTCCCCTCCGCCTTCAACAGCCATACTTCACCACCACCAGCGCCTCGTCTCCAGATTCCAGGAACCGGAAAAATCACCACCGGAACAGGCCTAAAAATATCCGAACCGCCCACCAGAAGTTTCTTTGCCCTGAACCGCCACCTGACCTTCATCCTTGCAGTTTCTCTCTGTCCCTGTCAGCCATCAGCCCAGCCCAGAAGGCCAGAACGACCAGCCCTCGGCCCAGAGTCAGAAGAAACTGCCCTCAGCTCAGAAGCCAAGAAGCAGCCCTCGGCCCAGAAGCAAGGAAGCAGTCCTCGGCCCAGTGACACAGCCCACTGACATCAGCCCAGAGCCACGTCAGCGACAGCAGCGCCACGTCAGCACCGGCGACTTTTTCCTGCCAAATTTTCCGGTGACCTATTTCGAGGTATTTTTTTTTCTAAAAGTTCCCTTTTTTTAGAGTTTTTTTAATTCAATTTCTCTTCTTTTCTCGGGACTTGCAACCTCCATTCTTCTACCCTCCTTTCTTCATCATAGGGGAGACCAAACTAAGCCGAACTGTGGGGGTTCGTGCTCACTCCAAGCTTCGAGCTTGTAGAGTCTTCCAAACTTAGAGTTTGTTGAGATAAAATGATCGACCACAAACATCATTGTTTCTATCTAATCCAACCCCTCTTGGAATCGAATTTCTTGGAAGCGACTACGCTCAGAAATTTTTATTGTTTTCGTGGTAGCCTTTTTCCGCTCCGAAACTAACCCTATTTTCTTGTTGTTTTTCAGGATGAGTAACCTGAACAAGTTGAGCTTCGCTCCACTAGAGACAACAGGCGCAGGATACCACAAATGGGTCCGTGATGTGCGCCAGCATCTTAAGGCTGATGGGATCCTAAGTACGATCCAAGAGCCAAGTCAGAACGTGCTTACTCCTCAACAAGCTGCCGCTTTTGAAGCGAATAGAGCTACGAGAGAGGCTAATGAAGCTAAAGCCATAATTCTCATGACAAGGCACATGAATGATGCGCTCCAGAATGAGTACCTCAATGAGGAAGACCCAAGAAAACTGTGGGTAGAACTCGAGCAGCGTTTTGGCAACGTTCGTGACTCCCTGCTTCCAGATTTAGAAGTGAGATGGCATAGCCTCCGCTTCTGTGATTTCAAGTCTGTACTTGACTACAATTCGGAAGCACTTTGTATCAAGTCTTTGATGGAATTCTGTGGGCAGAAAATCACTGATACGATGTTGATCGAGAAGACTCTCTCTACCTTCCCTGTCTCTGCATTGATGATAGCCAAGAACTATCGAATTGATGTCAATGCAGGATGCATCATAAGATTTCGTGACCTTATTGGTGCCATGAACGTAGCTGAAAAGCACGACAACATACTTGTGAAGAACTATAATTCTACACCCGTGGGAGCCAAGCCAATTCCGGAGTCTAATTATAGTTGTGCCTCTAAGGGAGGGCGCAAGGAGCGAAACCCTAAGGAAAGGGATAATTCTGGACATTCTGGTCCATATTCTCGCCCTAAAGAGGAAGAAAACCTCCAAGATAGGCGTGCACGGAACCGTGGAGGTGGTAAACATGTGAAGAGAGAGAGAGGCCAAGCCTCCAGCTATGGTGATGACGCCACCAAAGATAGAAGTCGTCCCCAAAGTGCTCCTAAAGAGCCTCGATCAAGGGAACCTGACCATAAAGATAAGATGTTTGTCTCAGGTGTGGACTACCCGGACATTGGGCAAGGAAGTATAAGGCATCCCAAAATGTTGCAAACGCATACAAGATGTATCGTGAAGCAAGGGAGGCACATTACATAGAAGAAGAAGATCAAGATGGCGATCTCGATCTAAGGGTGGAAGACTTCAAGGGTCAAGATCTAGAGACTGGCGATTTTGATTAAGTCTTTTTATTTTCCAAGAGATGTAGGCAATTGCGATATTATTTTTGTAGTAAATGCCAATGGTTTAGTTTCTCTTCAAAGTAGGCTCACCCAAGGTAAGTGTGATGTCTAGGAAGGTTTTGAGATAAGTGGTACTTAAGTGAGCCTTGCTCCACCGACATCTCACTATTCACCTGGTCACATTTGCTTTGGAGCTACAGAAAGAAGTTAGATGACTACCATTGTTTTGCATTAGCTAGTTTTTTTTTTTTGGATTAGATTCTCTCTAGTGAAAGAGACAATGATGTCATTCCGTTGGCTTATTAATAAAAGTTGAGTTCTTTTCTTTATGACTCCTTTTTAATTACAAGCCTTTTCTTTTAGGAATGGATTCTGGAGAACTGTAATGTCTTGCGGATAGTGCGACTACGCACACCATTCTCCGCCATAGGCAATTATTCTTGGAGATGTTGCCTACATATTCCTTTGTGACTGCGATGGCTGGGCCATCAGGATTAGTTCAAGGACATGGAATTGCCCAATTCTTTTTGCCAAATGGCACTTTGATTAATGTCGCAGAAGCTCTCTACGCTCTTAAGGCAAATCGAACCTTATTGAGCTTTAAAGATATCCGAGCCAACGGATTCCATGCGGAAATACATACTGAGAACGGAAAAGAGTTCCTTTGCATTACCTCTAATGATTGCGGACGAAAGCGCATCTTAGAGAAGCTTATGTGTGATACGTTAAAAGCAAGCGCGCAATTTAACCCTGTAAAATGTCATCGTTAGTATAGAATAAGTAGGGATCGTTCTAGCCGGGGATTGAGGGTACACATGTAATTGCAAAAACAATTAATTAATTAGTAAAAGTAAAAAGTATTATTTACAAAAATAAAATAAAGAAAAGAAATATATACAAGTAAACACAAATAGGGGGGTCTTAGGAATATAAAATTAATAAATAAAATAAAGAAAATGTAAAAAACATATATATAAGAGTGGAACGGAAGGAACAAAGATCAAGACCACATCCATATGCAAGAAATCCAATTACAATTCCTATAGTTGATTTTCTATGTCATGAGAAATAAGTTGACCATGTGAAACGTTAATAAGCAAACGATTTCCCATTTTTTATTTTCCTTCAATATTTAATCTAAGTGAAAGCACCTAAATTAAACCTATTGAACATGCAATCATAGTCTAGAAAGCTAGCTAATCAAGAACACATTCAATGCATGAAGAACAAAGAAAGGATGTCAACCAAAGTGTACAACCTAGTATGAGAAAGTTCATCTATTTGCAATCCTCCTTAATTGATTTCGACTTTTGTCCAAAGCCTTTACTACTTAAATCTAGCTCCAATTACATGCATATATCCTAAGTTGGCCACCAAAGAACACATACATATAAAAGTTTTCTATAATCCAAAATCAATCAAGCAATCTCACATAAGCAACATAGAAATCAACACATAAAAATCACAACTTTATTTCAAAACATATAAACGGGCTTTAAACTTTGCCCTTAACGTCATGTTAACTAGAATTCATAGTTCTACAAATCAAACAAAGGAAAATAAAAGAAAGTATGAAATACACCATGAAAAGTGGATGACAAGCCTTGAGACGAAGAACTTGAAGATCCTTGAAAGCAAGCAATCTTCTAGGGACGACACAAGGATGGATGGTGGTTAGGATCTTGATGTATTGCATGGCTTCTTCTCCTCCTTGCTTGAGACGCAGAGCTTCTGAAGACTAGAGAATGGAGAGAATTTTTCTGAATTAAGAGGTGTTGTGGTGTTGTTGTGTTGTGTAGAGAATGCTCCTATTTATAGGAGGATGGCAACTTAGTCTCCAAGTCTTCAAGATTGATCCACACAGCATTAACCAATCAGATAATGCCACGTCAGCTCTGCAATGTCATCCAACCAATCAAAAAGCTCCAAAATCAATCCCTAATATATTGTTGCTGATTTTTCCAAGATTTAATCTGATTTTATTCATAATTTTCGGCCAAATTGCTCTTGAGTGAAATTAGGAATGAATCTGGACTTGTTTTGAACTTTTTATTGTTGCACAATCCCTTGAAACTCTCCCTTGATATTCTCCTTGATTTTTCACGTTATCTTCATGATTTCCCATGGCAAAAATCAGATTTAATCTCCCATAATATCTCCAACGTCATCTTCAAGTCATGTGGTCTCCTAATGCCTTTAGGTTTCCTAGCCTCATCAGGATTCTTGCATTGACTGGGATTCCTAGTCGGACCAGGAAAACTCCATTTCTTCATTTCAGCTCATTTCTGCATCCCTTCTGCCTTTAAACTCATTTCTTCTCCATTTATTCGATGTACCTAGAAAATAGAAACTAAATTAAAAATGATTAAGTAAAGGAAATAACTAAGCAAAATATGGGGAAATAACTATAAAAACATCGCATTAAAATGCTCCTATCAATGTGTCAATCTAGTGGACTTTATGTCACTACCATTCGACCTATTAAATCCAATAACGTCATAAGAAAAGATCTCTTGGATTCCGACACATTTTGGCTTTGGCATGACCGACTAGGACAACATGGTCGTGACATGATGATCCGTATACTGAAAACTTCACATGGACATCCATTCTTTCGAGCCAAAAGAAGCAAGAATCAACGATTGATTCCCGGACTTAGTGTGACCGCCGTCGTAGCCGCCTCTGGCGCTGCCGCCGTCCACCACAGGCCTAGGGCCGCCCATGTCCCCCTTGACAACGCCAAAATGGGCGTCACCCATGGCAATGGCTCCATGGGTGCCACTTCCCATGGTTCCAACGCCATGATGGGTGATGTAGTCATAAATTTTGCTTCTAATAATGATTCAGACGCTCAGGCCCAACCAAAATCCTCATTGGTTGCTTCTAAGGCCCCTCGCTCATTTTGCAAAGCCTATTCTTTAGGGAAATTAGGACCGAGACCGTCCTACGCAAAGGATCCCAAAATACTCATTCCATTCTTATAGAGAATCCAAGGGGATATCTGTGGACCAATTCAACCAACATGCGGACCTTTTAAATACTTTATGGTATTGGTTGATGCATCAACACGCTGGTCACATGTCGCACTGTTGTCCACTCGAAATAGTGCTTATGCTAAACTCCTATCCCAGATTATCCGTCTACGGGTGTTTGGCTCCAATTTTGTTGCAGCTGGTCAACAGTCTCTTTTCTTGCGCGGGCGTGCCAGCACCGTTCAGGTGTGGTCGTCGGGGTGTTCCTTGACCTGACTTCTTTCAAGCGATTGTGGACGAGGAGAGCACCAACCTCGTCGTGGGATTCTTTGTGCCTCGTGGTGAGGACTTTTGCTGAGCTTCTTGAAAATCACAAAATCGATACTTGATGTTATAGATCGAGCAGAGCGAGAACCACCGGGAAGTGAGGAGAACTTGCTAAAGCGTGACTTTAGCTTGGCTGGGTTGCTAGGGCGTTACCCTTGCTTGGCTGGATCTGTAACCGTTGTGGTCGCGGCACTACCGTCGGCTCCCGAGGAGACTAGGACCGAAGTACGTTGACAGAGGGTTTGGTGGCACTGAAAGTCGGCTTCTGAGAAGACTAGGACTAGGAGTGTGATCACCGGTAAGAGAAAGAGAAAGAGAGGAGTTGCTCTAGAGAGAACTTAGATCATCTTAGAGATGTTTTGATGTTGTGAATGCGTGTTTTAGAATGAGAGGAGAAGGTGTTTATATAGGGAAGAAAAAGAAGAGTGAAATGATGAGTGGAAGAAAAATAATGAAAGTGGAGTATGAAAGTGATTTGTAAAATATGGAAAAGATAGAGAAATGATGAAATGAAAGCAAGGCATGAAGGTGCAAAAACATGGAAGTGATGATGATCTATTAAAGAGATTGTAGTAGAAAAATATATCCAAGGAAAAAAAGAAAAGCATCTAGCTTTCTTCATGTGGGTAGGAAACATGAACATGTGAATATTGAGCTGGTTTTAGGTCAGTTTCTGCCCCTTTATTCCTTCAATTATTTCTCCAACAAGCCTTCAGAATGAGCCTTCGACTTATTCATAAAAAATGTTCCACTATGAGTGTAGATCATCCTGACAAATTTTCAGAGCTTTATTCCATGCGGTTGGGCTGGAAATGCTGCTGGACCTCTTACAGGTCCAGTTTTCCAGTTTTGCTTATGTAGAAAATTGGACCGATTGTTTGAAGGCCTTCCACTCAAATCTAGCTCTGGTACTCTGCATAAGAAATGATACTTGGGCTTTCTAGAATTAATCTGGAAAGTTTTAGCTCATTTAGATTTCATTTGGTTAGTCTTCCGCCCCTCCTTCCTTGTTTAGCTCGGTTTCTCCTAGCCGAAGTAGGAAAATATGCTAAAGTTAACTTTTCATGCTTCCATAGTAGGCTTTATTTAGCCTCTAAATATATATTTCGAGCTTGTCGACAATATATAACTTGAGCCACTGACATTGGCTCAATTTCTCCAACACATGCCTTGTCAGGCCAAAATGTTCATTTTGGGTCCAAACAACGGGCTCACTACCCAGACTACCCAATTAAGTCAATTCGACTTGATAATGCTGGGGAGTTTACATCGAAAACGTTCGATGAATATTGCATGTCACTGGGGATTGATGTAGAGCATCCAGTTCCCCATCTTCATACCCAAAATGGTTTCACGGAAGCCACTATCAAACGAATACAAATGATAGCACGGACATTGGTTATGCGCACCAATCTCCCTGTTTCCGCTTGGGGATATTCAATATTGCACGCAGAAATGCTAATTCGCCTACGACCCACTGCCACCCAACCTTATTCTGCATTACAGCTAGTGACTAGGTACGAGCCTGATATCTCGCACTTACGCATTTTTGGGTGTGCCATTTATGTGCCTATTACGCCGCCACAGCGTACTAAGATGGGTCCACAGAGACGAATGGGCATCTATGTTGGATATGAATCTCCAACTATCATCCGCTACCTTGAACCCTTGACAGGCGATCTCTTTACCGCTAGATTTGCGGATTGTCACTTTGATGAGACAGTCTTCCCATCGTTAGGGGGAGATAAGAACACATATGTTCAACAGGAACGACAGGAATTGTCGTGGTCTGTCCCCACTATGTCTCATCTCGATCCCCGAACCGCACAGTCCGAACTTGAAGTGCGAAGAATAATCGAGCTCCAGAACGTAGCAGACACTCTGCCTCATGCGTTTTCTGATGTTGCTAAAGTGACGAGATCACATATACCTGCTGCAAACGTGCCTCCAAGGATTGACATCCCAAATAATGGACGTAACGCCACTCTCGTGACACCAGGAGATGGCGCCACTGCCCAGAATGGCAGTGATGTGGTGTCTATAGTCGCAGGTCCCGCGAGGAAGCGCGGTAGACCGATTGGTTGGAAAAATACTCGCCCTAGAAAGAGAGCGAATGAGGCACAAACAAATCCTTTGATCATCGATACTCAAAATCCGTCCGGTGAGAATGTTCCGGATTATGGTTATGTCTAAGAGACATCTTTGGGGAACCCCTCAATGTCAGAACCTATCCCTGAGAACGTAGAGATCTCTGTAAATTACACTAGTGTACATGGGACGTGGGAAAGAAACTCCATCATCATTGATGATGTATTCACGTATTCAGTAGCGCGTGAGATTATTGAGACCGATGACATCGAACCACGATATCCGTTGATTAATGCCAACGAAGAGCTGTTTGGCCAAAATGGAAAGATGAGATCCAGGCAGAACTTGATTCTCTAGCAAAGAGAAAGGTATTCGGGCCAGTTGTGCCAATACCGCCCAACACCAAACCAGTTGGTCATAAATGGGTATTCGTTAGAAAGCGTAATGAGAGAAATGAGATTGTAAGGTACAAAGCTCGCCTTGTGGTGCAAGGCTTCTCACAACGCCCTGGAATCGACTACGAGGAGACCTACTCTCCCGTAATGGACGTTATCACGTTCCGCTACCTTATTAGTTTGGTAGTTTCCGAAAAACTGAAATGCAGCTTATAGATGTGGTTACTGTGTATCTATATGGGGATCTAGATACAGAGATATACATGAAGGTCCCAGATGGACTTCAGTTACCCAAATCAAGTGGCTCTAAAACACGGAGCGCGTTTGCAATAAGATTGAAACGCTCAATATATGGATTGAAGCAATCTGGACGGATGTGGTATAACCGTCTAAGTGACTACTTGATTGGGAAGGGATATGTTAACAATTAACTATGCCCATGTGTGTTCATAAAAAGAACAAGTTCCGGATTTGCAATAGTAACGGTTTATGTCGATGAGATGAACATAATTAGCACCCTTAAAGAGTTAAGGGAAACCGATGAACACTTGAAATCCGAGTTTGAGATGAAAGATCTTGGGAAAACACGGTTTTGCCTCGGTTTGGAACTTGAGCACCGTGAAGATGGTATCCTGATTCATCAATCAGCCTATACCCAAAAGATGCTTAGGCGTTTCAATACTGACAAGGTTAAGCCTTCAAGCACCCCAATGGTCGTCCGTAGTCTTGATCCAAAGAAGGATCTATTCCGTCCAAAAGAGGACGACGAAGATGTGCTAGAGGCAGAAGTGCCATATCTAAGTGCAATAGGTGCATTATTGTACTTAGCACAATGCACAAGACCGGACATCTCATTTTTCGTGAACTTGTTAGCTAGATATAGCTCTGCGTCAACACGACGCCATTGGACTGGTGTTAAAGATATCTTTCAATACCTAAGTGGTACGATTGATATGGGCTTGTTCTATCCCTAAAGAGAGACAATGGATTCAGACCCATCATATGTCAAGAACGCCACCAATAGTGGTCTGCGTTCCCTCTCCCCATCCCAAAACGACATAAGTGTTTTGGAATGTTTTGCTGATGCTTGGTATCTCTCTGACCCGTACAAAGGTCGTTCCAAAACTGGTTATGTATTCACCATGGGTAAGACCGCGATATCTTGGAGGTCTACTAAACAGACTTTAGTCGCTACTGCTTTGAACCATGCAGAGATTATTGCTCTTCACGAAGCAGTTCGTGAATGTATATGGCTTAGATCCATAGTTATGCATGTTCGAAGTATTTGTGGTTTGGAATCCACCACAGATGAGCCTACTAGCATTTATGAGGATAATGCTGCTTGCATTGAGAAAATGAAGCAAGGCTACATCAAAGGCGACAACACCAAGAACATATCGCCTAAGTTCTTCTACAATCAGCAACAACAAAAGCTCCTCAAGATCAAAGTGAACCAGGTTCGATCTGAGGACAATGTGGCAGACTTGTTCACTAAGTCATTGCCTAAATCCACGTTCGAGAAACATGTTGCAAGCATTGGCTTGCGGAAGTTATCTGAACTCCCATGATCATAGTCATCAGGGGGAGACACAAACATCAGGGCGAGATGTCTACATGTTGGTCTCGAAACGTGAAGGGTGTGTTGTGCTCTTTTTCCCATTCGATCGAGGTTATTTTTGTCCCACTGGGTTTTTGTTACTCAGCAAGGTTTTTAATGAGGCAACGAAAGAAGCACCATGTTTGGACGACACAAGGGGGAGTGTTTAAGTAAATCCAAATTGTGTCTAGCCCAAACTCTAGGTTACTTGGCCTAGTGGTAATAGGGTTTTAATTAGAGATAATCTCGGAGAATATCTTAGAGATATCCATTCATTGTATGATTACCTTTCCTTATACAATTCAGATTATATGCATTGTAATCCTCTATATAAAGAGACCCCTATTATCAATGAGAATACACAGCAATTTTCTCAATGAGAATACACAGCAATTTTCTCTCGAATATTGATTCCCTAAAACAATTATATCATTTTTGACCTACATTATCTCAAGGTATTTTCCATTTTGAAATACTTTCTAGTTTGCCCTAGTTCTTGTGGGAGTGATTAACTATTCTATACCCATAATTAGGACAATTAACTCGATCATTAATACGGCGGTAAATGTCTGCCATAAAAGCAACAATGATTACAGTCAGAAGTCCGGTAATAATTATGCGCAATGATCAACCGTCATAAGTGCACAGTTATTAACCGTCATAAGTGCAGCAACGATTGCCACCATAAGTGTGTGAGTAAATACAGCCATAAAAGCAAAGGTAATGATGACTTGTCCGCCAAGTATGTTGTCGCCTATATAAAGGAGGCTCGACATCCAGGTATTGCATTTCATTCCGATTCATTCTACTACACTCGACTTAGACAGTTACTAACTTAGGCATCAGAGGGTTTTCTGCAGGTACCCCCTCCTATTCGAGGCAATGGTCAAACATTAGTCAACAAGCAAAGTAGAACTTCTCGATCATTCCTGGTCAGCTCCTGCTCCAGTCCGCATCCAATTTCAATGTGCCACATGTCCACAAACTCAGTTTAATATCCTCTACAAATTCCATGAAGAAAGTTTATTCGAAAATTGAATCAATTAAAAAGTCAACTCTAGATACCCGAAAATTATTTTACGAAGGTGAAAAGAGAAGAATCTTATCGTTTACCGTCCAATTGACTAGTAAACGCGTAATTCTGGGTACGGGGTGTAACAAGATCCCCACCTTAGGAAAATTTTGTCCCCAAAATTTCCACATGCCATACAAAACGATGGATGTAACCACCATACTAATCTCACACAACAAAGTTTATAGGATCTGGAAACCCAAATCTCCAGTACCAAATTGACAAGACCTTTGGAGATCGCCTCGGGTGGGGTCGTAACTCAATACTATTACTCAAGACAATGTGAAATGTCAGTTTTGTCTTCTTCAAATTTTGAAAAACTCCGACATAGAAATAAAATTTCGTAGACCGTAACTTATTCATACGAACTCCAATTTCAATATGCCACATGTCCACAAACTCGGTTTAATATCCTCTACAAATTCCATGAAGAAAGTTTATTCTAAAATTGAATCAATTAAAAAGTCAACTCTAGATACCCAAATTATTTTATGAAGGTGAAAAGAGAAGAATCTTATCGTTTATCGTCCAATTGACTAGTAAAAGGGTAATTCTGGGTATGGGGCGTAACATCATGTGCTGCCTCAAACTGTTAATGTTCTCTTGAAAAAAATCTCAATTAGATAAGTTGTATGATAAGACTCAATTAAACCATCTCCAATGGTTATGTCATTTGGCAGATGGACACTCCAACAACTACTTTTGACATGTTATTTTCCTCCAACCCTTATGTCAAATCTGACGTGGAAATAACATACTCACTTGGTCTGTCAAATTTGACAGAGGCAACCTCATCTGTCTTTTTTTTTATTGTTTCTCTCTCCTTCTCCGTCTTTCCTTCTCTTCTCTCTCTCGTTCTTCCTATCCATCTAAGTCTATTCTCTGTCCTTCTCTCTCTTTCCTTCTCCCTCGTTTCTTTTCTTCTCTATTGTTCTTCCTACTCAGACCAAAACCTTCAGATTCCTACCCAGATCTCTTCTCACCATGAATAGATCAAAACCTCTACGTCCCAAACCTCAACACGAGTAGCTCCTTCTCACCATGGATGAGTTCGATTTCGACTAGAAAATCAGAAGAGAATAACAAACATACCAAAACTCTCTCTCTTTCATCTTACCCAGACCAAAGCAACTCTTTCATGAATCCTTCTTGTATCTCTATTTACCCAATTACGCAGAAGATGGAAACAAAACTGTGAGTGGATATATAAAATTTTGTCTCAGTGATTTGAAGATGGTGGGTGGTATGTTACAGGTAGAAAATCTCAGCATTTGATTATAGAAAGAAATATTGATTAATGGGTAGTTGGGTGGCACTTGATTACAGAGAAAAGAAAAGAAAGAAGATAGTGAAAGAAACAGAAGAAGTAGAGATAGAGATGACGATGCCTAACCACTGCAAGTGGCCTATTGGTTCTTGCCTAGTTGGGTGTGCTCCCCAACCTAGGTTCGAACCCCGAAGCTGTCAAAGTGGCCAGGCACTGTGCTGCAATGCACAGTTGGAGCATTTCACATGCGCCGAAGGGGTTTATCTTGGGCCTAGGAAGCCTTTGGGTTCCCCTTGACAAAGTCAAAAAAAAAAAAAAAAAAAAAAAAAAAAAAAGAGATGACGATGCCCGATCTGTTTGCAATTTTATTTTGACAAAAAATGGGTCGAGCTTGTTAAAATCAACCTCTCGAATGACGTCAACATCAATCCTCTCATAGGCAACTTTCTTCCTGAGATAGTAGTGAAGAACCTCCTCTTCGGTTGGATGGAACCGAAAGCCTGGAGGGACCTGAGACTGACCATTTATAGATAGATTCATGTGATCCTTTGCAGACATTTGCAGCTAGTAGGTAGCTTAGCCAACAGGAACCCAGAAAATAAAAACCAAACTAATGAGAGAGAGAGAATTCTACCAGCCAAAACAGAATAGATAGAATAGAATATATTAAAGGGTTCGGATTAAGGGACACCTTTTTTTACACAAATTTTGACACACCTTGTGAGCCATTAGATTTTAAAATATTCAATGGTTCAGATTTATTGTTTGAATGATGTCAACATACAATAGGCTGACGTGGCAAATGACATGGCATTACATTTTATAATCTAAAATTAAACTTTTCTTCATTAAAAGAAAAAAAAAATTAAAATTTGAAAAATCAAAATCAAAATCAACAAAAACTAAAAAGAAATAAAAGACGAAGAAGAATAACAGAATAAGGAGCGTTCTATTCGATCAAAAGAAAAAAAAAATAGCAGAAGAACATGCCAAACGCCAAAAGGAACATCGATCTCTTCTCTAACTTCAAGCTCTCATCGTCCTTTCCAACTGCAAGCTCTCATCTCCATCCTCCCAATTGAGGCATGTTAGTTTTGTTTTCATAAAAGAATGGTATCAATGCACTCTTTGTTTTCATATTGAATGGATTTGCTGTAGCTAGTTCAAATACGTGATGTATCCATAGCAAGTGACAAGCACTTACTGAGAACACATGGAAGGAGGAAAATCAGATCTATACTTCTACATATATGAACGTGAAATTATATGTTGTTCTGATCTTTTCATTTATTAATTTGTTTGCTATTTTAATGAGTCTACTAGATTCGTTACAATGCACTCTGTGTTACTAGCTAGCTACCTAAGCTTCTGAAGGTGGTTGATAACTTGGTATGATTTGATGGGACAATATTCTCGGAGACACCGTATATTGATCAATCCCTCTTCTTCCTCATCACCATATGTTTCTCGCTAGCTAAACCTCTCGAAATATTGAACTTTTCAGTGTAATATATCTGTCTTAGCTCAACTCTGTTTAGTCTAAGGAGGCCCATCAGTTTCTTAGCCTTGTTGATTGGTTTCCTTCTCACTTTCTTGTGCCCAGTTTAGTACTTCAACTCTTGTTCATCTAATTCCAAAAACCAAAACCCGATACACAAGTATATGCAAGTTCATATCAAACATACTTTTCTGATGTTTTTTGGTTAATCATTCATTTCATTAATGAAGCATATGATTTGTGTGTTTAACAGTCTCATAATCCAACTACGTGACAAACAATCGTACCCAGACATGAACTGCAAGCTCACAGCTTTCTTCTGCTATTTTTTCTTTTTTTCTTTTGACCAAATAGAACACTCCTTATTCTGTTATTCTTCTTCCTCTTTTATTTCTTTGTAGTTTTTGTTTATTTTGATTTTTCAAATTTTAATTTCGTTTTTTCTTTTAATGAAAAAAAGTTCAATTTTAGATTAAAAAATGTAATGCCATGTCATTTGCCATGTTAGCCTGTTGTATGTTGACATCATTCAAACAATAAATCTGAATCATTGAATATTTTAAAATCTAATGGCTTACAAGGTGTGTCAAAATTTGTGTAAAAAATGTGTCCCTTGATCCAGACCCTATATTATAACAAACAATTTTGACATATTGGTTGGAGTAAGATTAGCAAAAAAATGAAGGTTGCCATGTCACATGTCAAATTTGAATTTGACACAAGCCAAAAGAAATATCCATTGGAGATGCTCTTAGAGGTTTTTGATGTAGTACCCATAACCACAAAGTCAAATTATAAGTATAGATGTTGTTGTTGTTTTTTTTTTTTTTTTTTTTTTTGGAGAATGGGGTGTTGATGGCATTTATTTCTCTATATTCTTATAATTTTTTGTGTTTTCCTGAGTAGCCAGGCATAAATAAGTGTAGTTTTATTTTTGAGAGACTTTTTCTCAAAGCCTCTCCACGGAAGATTCCTTTGTATTATGTAATCCTACCAGATTATCAAGAAAGTTATCGTTGCTACTAAAATAAGTAGAAAAAAATTGCAGAGTCAATTAGTCAATTAAAAGCTCTATTTCCTCTTAAAACAGTTACTTTACAGTAGATGCCAAAACTTAAAGGGAAAATGTTCATTTACCCAAATTTGAGCTACACTATCCCCACTTACCCAAACATCTTATAAGATTGCCTACTTACTCACCAAATTACATATTTTTTTCCCTAATACCCAATTAAGTATTTTTTTATTTTTTTGTTTATTTTTGAGACAATTTTGTCCTCCCTCTGTTAGTCACTTAGAGCATCTTTAGCAATGCTAGCCATTTTTGAGTCAAATTTTAGCTAAAGTAGCTAAAAAATTATTTTAGCTAGCCACTTTAGAATTACGTCTGCATCAATGCTCTCTATTTTAACTAGTTTTGAATTTATATTATTTTTAAAATGAAGATTAAATAGTTTAAATGTATTTATAAATTACATAAAATAACTTAAAAGGAATGTTTTAAATTATAGAGAGCCTCATTTCGCTCTCTATATTTAGGAGCGAGATAGCTAAAAGTTATAATAGAGAGCCACTTAGGAGTCTGGTGCAGCTGCTAAAATAGATAAAAAGCTAAAAATGCTCTCCAAAATAGCTAAGGAGCCAAAATAGAGAGTCTGCTAAAGATGCTATTAGAGAGAGAAGTCATCGGAAACTTCACTGGACTCCGATCAACGGTCGCCGGATTCCGATAACCAGTCGCCGAACTCCGGTAACAGGAGAATATTATTGCCCCCAATAAAAAGTTTATTGCCCCCTAATAAAAAATTTATCCCCCCCCCCCCCCCCCAATATATAATTCTACCAGGAATTTTTTTTTGAATTAGATAGGAAGGGGTAGTTTATTATTCAAAATTCTTCGTTTTCACAAGATCTATGATAGGAGCATTTTAATGCGATGTTTTAATAGTTATTTCCCCATATTTTTCTTAGTTATTTCCTTTACTTAATCATTTTTAATTTAGTTTCTATTTTCTAGGTACATCGAATAAATGGAGAATAAATGAGCTTAAAGGCACAAGGGATGCAGAAATGAGCTGAAATGAAGAAATAGAGTATTCCTGGTCCAACTAGGAATCCTAGTCAACGCAGGAATCCTGATGAGGCTAGGAAACCTGAAGGCATTAGGAGATCACATGGCTTGAAGATATTATGGGAGATTAAATCTGATTTTTGCATGGGAAATCAAGGAGATTACGTTGAGAAAATCAAGGGAGAGTTTCAAGGGATTGTGCAACAAGAAAAGGCTCAAAACAAGTCCAGATTCGTTCCTTAATTCCCTCAAGATATGTTGGCTGAAATTAGAGAATAAAATCTGCAATTTTAATGTGGAAATCAAGAGAAAATCAAGGGGAGGACATTAAGGATAAAGCCATGGAGAGATTTAAGGAAGAAAATGTCCAAAATGAGTCCAGATACATTGTCTAGGTTCATGCCTAGACATTTGGCCGAAAATTGTGAATAAAATCATATTAAATCATGGAAAATTCAGCAACAAAATATTAGGGATTGATTTTGGAGCTTTTTGATTGGTTGGATGACATAGCAGAGCTGACGTGGCATTATCTGATTGGTTAATGATGTGTGGATCAATCTTGAAAACTTGGAGACTAAGTTGCCATCCTCCTATAAATAGGAGCATTCTCTACACAATTCTACACCACAACCACAAGACACCACAACACCTCATAATTCAGAAATTTATCTCCATAACGTCTAAGCTCTCTCTCCATCCTCTAGTGCAATCCACGATTTTCAAGCAAGGAAGAAGAAGAGAAGAAGGAGCCGTGAGCATCATCATCCATCCTCCACCTTGAAGACTTGCTTCCAAGATTCAAGAATCCAAACGCCAAGCATCCATCCCCATCTCCATCTCACGGTGTAATTCAACCTCTTTCTTTGTAACCTTGTTTGATTTTCGTGGAATTGTTTCTAATTGACAATAATATTTGAACAAAGTTTAAATCCGAATTCTTATGATTGAATGAATTTTCGATTCCTATAATTGTGATTCTAAGTTGCTTTTGTGAGATTGTTCAATTAAATTTGCTTTACAGAAAACTTTTATATGTTTATGTTCTTTGGTGGCCAACTTAGGATATATGCATGTAATTGATACTAGATTTAAGTTTATGATTCACCTAATAGTTTTGTGAACTTGAATCAAAAGTAGTAAAAGCTTTGGACAAAAGTCGAATTTAATTGAAAAGGATTGCAAATAGATGAACTTTTTCATACTAGGTTGTGCACTTAAGTTGATAACCTTTCTCTTGTTTATTGCGTTGAACATGTCTTGATTAGCTAGCTTTCTAGACTTTGATTGCATGTTTGATAGGATTGGTCTAGGTGCTTTCACTTAGGTTAATTAGTAAAGGAAAGTAAAATATGGGAAATCATTTGTTTCAAATGTTTTACATGATCAACTTCTTTCTCATGACTTGGAAGAACAATTGTAGGGTTGAATGAAATTTGATTATGGAATTGGTTTTGATCTTTGTTTCTTATGTTTCATTCTTGTATAAGTGTTTGTATATTTTCTTTCTTTTTATTTTTATTTTCGTAAACCAACTCTTAAAACCCCCATTTTTCGTTACTTGTATATATTTTTGTAAATATTATACTTTGTTTTTACTTTAATTCTTTATTTGTTTGACAATGACAGGTGTACCCTCAATCCCCGGAATAGAACGATCCTTATTTACCATATGCTAACGATGACATTTTCAGGGTTAAATTGCGCGCTTGCTTCAAGCGTATCAATCTACAAAGAAGTTTTTTCTTTCCTTCACAAGATATTCAAATCATATCCTCTTGATGCCTTTACCGCAAATTTTTTGAAGTATTTTAAGGATTAAATACTGTTTACTCCCTATACTTATAGGATTTTATCGTTTCAGTTCCTGACCTTCGAATTTCACCTAAAAAGTCCCTGAACTCTCAATTTCCTCCCAATTGGTCCCTGCCATCAAAATTTTCTGTTAAAGTTGCTGAAAATGTCTATTATGCCCTCACTTACTTTTTTTTTTATAATTTTTTTTCCTCTCTTTTATTTCTTTTTTCATTTCACCTCTTGAAGGTCTATGGATTGGAACCATCTTGATGAGGAGATGAAAAGAATGAGGCGAGAGAGCCGGAAGAAGAAGAGGTAAAAAGAAAAAAAAATAGAAAAAATAAAAAAAGAGGAAGAAAAATATATATATTTTTAAAGTAATTGAGGGTATAATAGACTTTTTAGGGGAAGATAACGGAGTTTTTGATGGATGCTTGACGTCAGGGACCTATTGGGAGTTCAAGGACTTTTTAGGTGAAATTCGAAGGTTAGGAACTGAAACGATGAAACCCTATAAGTATAGGGAATAAGCAGTAATTAACCCTTTTAAATTTATGCAAATCAATTTGCCACATCCATTTGCTGAAATCCAGTGATAACAAGCACCTCACTTTAATATCTCACAATACCATCCATCAAAGTAGTACACAGAAAATAAGACAAAGACCATAATCATCATTTCTCAAGCACCAATTGTTTCCACTCACCCCTAGTTTTGCTTTTACTGCAATCAAACCAAACAAGACATACCAAGGAATCTAGAGACCCTACTAAACCAAATAATCGCCAAACCTCTCCACAATCATGTTGCATTGTCCAGGAGTCATTGGCTCATCGTAGATCCCAATGAGCAAAACTAGAGTAGTCTTCTTCACAGTAACACCTCCAGGGCCGTGAAATCAAAGTCACCAAAACTCAGATCAAAACCATGAACTGCATCAAAACGCATAAGCACATATTGGGTCCTCTTCCCGTCAAATCCAATAAAGATGAAATTCACAAGGAATTGGAGGTACATACACTCAACAAATTGATCAACGTTACATGATCAATTTTCGTGAACCACCGCTCATGCTCCTCAGGGTGAAGCTTGAACTCTTGGCTCAGCATTGATTGCCTTGGAGATCCGAGATCTGGCTGCGGTCCGAGTCCAAGCGGCGGTCACCGAAGGAAGCATTACGTAGCCGTTCGACCTCATCGCTTGGAACCTGTGATTCCTCTATTTCATCTGCGGTGGCTCATCCCTGTTTTCCATCACCGGCCGATCTGGAAGAGAAGGCGGAGGTGATCTGAGAGAGAGAGAGAGAGAGAGAGGGTTTACTGTTAGAGGTTACACAAAATGACTGCAATGAAATATCTCAGAATAAGCACATAAAAAACTCATATACTATAATTGGCAATTTGGCATATTAGGAGTGTTGTAGTAGTCGCATCCTAGTTTAGGATTGCAACAGTTTATTTATCCTAATATCTGCAGATTTACATGACTATGATAAATATAAGATTGATATAGTATTCTGATCCTAAGTTAGGATGCGTAAATAATTGCAATCCTATAACACAATAACAAGATAATGACTATGTCAAATACAAGATTGTTATTAAACAGCAACACAAATTGAATCATAAATAATAAGGATAATCTGCAGTAGAATAAGTGCAAATTTAAAGCAAGATTTATAAGAGCATGTGATACTAACACGATGGAGTGCCACTGTCCATTGATGCTTCTCCAAGATCCACTCTTTATCTCAATTGTTAGATGGGACAATTATTTGAGTATGTGTAGTGTTCTTGCAACGATCAATGTAGGATGTTCAATCTCCTTATATAGACAAGGAAAATGAGGCAGTTCCTTCCATCAAGAAACGGTCATGTAACTGCCATATTTTTGTCTGATTGGATTGATCCAAATAACCATACAATTTGAATTTCAAATTCAAAACAGATCATTATCATAAAACCAATTTTCGATTACAGGTTTTATGTATTTATATGTGTTACTATTTGGACTCAAAACATCTCACATATATCAACTTAAGAAATATTGCTGATATCTAGTTCTAATGAGTTTTACATTTACCAGTGGGACTGGAGCTAGATCGGCTTCTGTTACTGGTGTTGTAGCTGGTGGTTCGTCAACGTTGAGAGATAGAGATTTAGGAGAGCGTATTCAATTCAGATTTTAAAAGATTTTAGCTGACTTTTAACAATCCATGGATTCTGTTAATTTCATAGATTGTTTTTTTAATTTCCTATGGAGTTAAACAGATTTTATTAGATTGATTTATCAGTATTTCTTTGAATTTTATAAGTCTATAGATTGTCGTAATAACAATAAATAAAAGAAAAAATTGACCAAAACACAAACAATTGATATAGATGTTGAGATAAAATAAAGGTTGAGGGAGATGGTGATGGACTGATGGCAGCTACTATATTCATCGCATCTCCCTCAAACTATATCAAGACATCAATGTACAGTAAAATATACCAATACCATGAATAGAGAGATGATGGCAGGTATTAAGCCAAACCAAGAAATCAACTAAATTTTTTGAACAAGCAAATATAAAGGTTAATATAACAAAGAAAGGATGTGTCTCGATAGTTCATCTAACAACATACCTACGTTGTCTCAAAGTTCATTTTTGGAAACATGTTTGTCACAGTGATCCAATTGCATAGTTCACGGTGTTTCTAACAAGGCTTGATAGGCATTGAATAACAAGGGGTATCCCGTATCCCACCACACTGAGTGACAATTGCTGCATTGGCTGGATCAGGGCAACAATTGCAAATTCTGCCTACCCCAAATTCCACAAGCCTCTCATTTGTTATGTTATGTAATCCGGAAAATTTTCCACCAATTGAGCTAGCGCAAATAGGTATAATTGTAAGGATCATAAGAAATGTTCACCAGATTAGCAACAGCTCTCTTTTGATTCCTCACAAGGTAGTACTTTGAAATTGAGTCACCAATTCTCGAAGGTATTGCAGCCTTGAAGTACCATATCTTTCGGTTCGCTCTTCTTGCCTCCTATCATTGGTAAACAATTGTTGAATTGGTGAACCTTGCTGACCTTTTGCTCAATAAAGTTCTTTCTTAGTCACCTAAGTCTGCTCGTGCGTTGCCTGAAACAAATTAATTTGGTTAACATGCAAGCCTAACTATCAATAGTAAATTCTGATCCATCGGCACGGATTAGTCTCTGGGCCTAGGAAGCCTTTGAGGAATCGTGTGATCTCGATAAAAAAAAAAAAAAAAATCAATAGTAAATTCTTCACATTAAGCATCAAGTATAGTGTCAAGAATAAACAAATAAAAAATAATAATAATAAAAAGAAAATAAAAAACCCATAGACTTTTAAATTACAAATGTCTGGAGTTGAGGCTAAAAATGTCTTTTTACCTTTAAATGGTGTAAGTGGGTACATAAATCTTTTAGTGGAGTAAGTAGGCTATTGTTAGGCCAAATTTGGGCATTTGGTTAAGAGCCCAAACTTAAAATTGGCAAATACTTGGCAGGGGCAAAGGTATATAATCGATCCTTCAGAAATGATGCTATGGCCAGTGTCAAATTTCAAATTTGTTATGACTACGGAAATACATTTAAGAAAGGGGTCGTGACCACTTACCCAAATAATGCCCAACAGGAACCCAAACACCCCACCTAGAGTTATTTGTGCCCACTTACCCAAATAATGCAAGGACACTTCTGGGCTCCGAAAAAAATGAAATTACAAACCGTGCCACTACCCCTACACACTAACAGCACGACTCGATTCATATTGACAGTTCTCTCTCTCTCTCTCTCTCTCTCTCTCTCTCTAACTCTGGGTAAACGACCACGATACTCACCGAATACCGGCGATTAAGATTCAAGATCCGGCAGCGGTTGTATTTTCTCCGGCTTCAGAAACATCGAAAGAGGTAAAAGTCGAATTTCTGATTTTTTTTTTCAAATTTTCCAGTTTTCAGCGAAATCGTTTACATAAATCTTCGATTTAAACTTCTTGATAGCTTAAATTTGGTTCATATCTGTGAAATTTGTGAAAATAGACTTTGCATGTGCGAAAATGTGTGAAATCTGGGGTTTATGGTTCATATGTGTGAAATACTGCTGTGAATGTTGTTTTTTGATTATAAACTGTTGAAAACAGAGACTCATTGAAAGCTATTGTGGAGTCGAAACCCAAAAAAAAAAAAAAATTTCCCCCCCAATAATATGTCTATTAGGGGATAATAATCATTGTGCTGTTTATTAAAGCACACTAATCTGTTATTGATTGAAAATGGAGTGTTTTTTTGGTGGTCTATTGGGGGGCAATAGATAGATTATTGCCCCCCCCCCCCCAATAATATCTTAACTGTGGTTAATTAATCACTGAAATTAGAGTTTTGATAAGTCTTATATTGTTTTGAGTTTATTAAAATACAATAATCTGTCAATGATAGAAACTGGTGATTTTTGGGGTGGTGTATTGGGGGGCAATAGACAGATTATTGCCCCCCAATAATGTCTTAACTGTGGTTCATTTATTGCTGAAATCAGGGCTTTAAAAAACAAACTGTTGTTTTGTGTTTATTAAAGTACACTAATCCGCTATTGATTGAAACTGAAGTTTTCTTGGTGGTCTATCGGGGGGCAATAGACAGATTATTGGCCCCTAATAATGTTTGTTTATTGCCTCTCAATAAAGTTAACATGAATTCATTTACTGCTTTATAGTGCTGATGGCGGACCTTTTATGCTACATTTCATGGAGAGCATAATAAAATGGGAGGAACCAAGCAAGGAAGCTGGGGACAGCATGAGGAAGAGAATTCTAGAGAGAATCATGACTCTTGATGGAGCTTGAAGAAAGTGAAAACCGAAATCCTGAACATCATATCTAACTTCTAATGTATTGCAAAGTAGGATATTTATTTTGAAAGTAGGAATTTAACTTAGGGATTTCGAAAGTAGGGATTGTACATTCTCATATGGAACTTATTATTTTCCAATTACGATGAAATGAAATGATTTGGATGATATGATATGCTTCCATTGCCTTCAAATTATTACAGGTCCTTTCAACAAATTGCTGCTTGATTCATTCCCCAAAATAATTAGGTTTATTGGAGGGTCATAAAAAGTTTATTGCCCCCCAATAATATTTTTTTATAGATGGTCAGAAGGTTTTAAATTAGTTTACAAAAGTACAGGTATTCAAATTCAATGCTTGGTGAATTTAAGTCCCCAAATAATCAGGTTATGAGTGCCCATTTTGCCACAACGGCCGCAACGAATTGGCTTTCTTTCACACTCTCCACTTGACTTGAACCGCTTCACCCTAGGCTTCCTGGGTGGCCTCTTTGCAAGAATAAATACACCTAACAACCAAAAGATCACCCATATTACTGCAAAAAATAACAAAACAAAGATATTATTGCCCCCCCCCCCCCAATAATATTGTCAAAACTACCAAAACACATTCGAAACAGCCTCTAAACACAAAGAAAAAGATCACTGAACGCAATTATAGAGACTTCATAACAATTAAGACACATTATTGCCCCCCAATAATGTAGTCAGGACTACCAATATATTTCAGAAAATGTAACAAATTGCTCTGAACATAAAGTAAAAGATCAGTAAACAACAAATATAGAGACTTTATAACAATTAAGACACATTATTGTCCCCCAATAGACAGATTATTGCCCCTCAATAATATAGTCAGAACTACAAAAAACACTTCAGAAACAGTAACAAATTACTCTGAACACAACTAATATTTCATCAGAACTAGAAAATATGAAATCTAACTATTTTAGAACAAACGGAATAAACAAATACGAAACGAAACGAAGATCAAAGTCAAAAAAATCAGTTCAAACTTAACATGAAGATCAAATTCACCAAAATCAGTTCGAAATTAACAAAGCAATTCAAAAGTAACACAATGTACACACAACGACCCAGAAATTCAAATCCAACAAATTAAACCGAGCTAAAATAAAAAAATTAGAGATCGATGAAGAAACGAATCAAACTGCGATGAAAGAAGAACACAAACAAGAGCTCGATCTCGGTCTATGGTGATAATCGCAACAGAGCTTCTCTCTCTAGAAATCGCAAAGCTTCTCTCACTAGAAATCGCAGATCTTCTCGCTCTAGAAATCGCACAGTTTCTCTCTCTTCTTGAAATCGAAGAGCTCCCCTCTCTCTCTCTCTCGAAATCGTAGAGCTCCTCTCTCTCCAGAAATTGCACAGCTCCTCTCTCTCTCTAAAATGGCAGAGCTTCTCTCTCTAAAATCGGGGAGTTTCTCTCTCTTGGTCTGTTTCTGTTTCAATTTTCAGCTTTGACAATTACAAAATGGCAAAATAGTCCAAAAATATAAAGTAAACAGGTCCAACTCTTAGAGTTTTAAGTAAGTAGGGTTAAAAAGTGTAACTTGTTGTTTAAGTAGTTAATCTCTTAGAGTGTTTGGGTAAGTGTAGTTAATTAACCCAAAAATTGGGTAAATGATCATTTCCCCTTTAAGAAATTCACTCACCAACCCAATGTTCAAGTCTAAATAAACAACATAATTCCACACAAGGATAAAATATAACGATATTTGTAACTAGGAGTTTCGATGTTGATATAATTTATGCATTATTGCTGTTGAATGTGTAAGTTATTTTTATTTGAGTTTATAATTAATAAAATTTTATTTAAATTTTCGCACCAAACATCTCAAAATTGAGGACCGGCTTTGTGGCCCATCAAAAGATGCAAAAAGGCGTTGCCAGACGGAAACAGAGAGAAAGGGAGGCAATTATTATTATTATTTTTTTTTTATAACTTTTTTCTTGTATTTTTCTTTTGGTTGGCTGTTGTAGCCAACCTTGACAGATTCTAGCTATTAGCTGTTAATTAATTGCAGGCGCCGCTGTCCTTTGCATGAATCCTACATGGTTTTACAATTAAAAACATGTGTTGAAATTTTAGTGAACATATATGTTGGATTCAGTAAGCAACATGTACAATAAAAATGGCCAAGTACATTCATGTGGACTAAATCTTTTCAGTTACGTACAATGTCAGAGAGATTTCTTTGATCAAAAATCTTGTTATCACCTCCATTATGCGCCGGCCACAAAAAGTCAATACTTGTCATGGTATATATATATTTGAATATTTGATTGCTTTTGAAAACACAACTCAAACCTTCCAAGCATTCTACTACAAAAAAACCTTGCCATGAAACCACCTATATGCTCATTTCAATGGCTTGTACTTATTTCTCTCAACATCTTCTTTCAACATTCCAAGGTTGAGTGTAACTAGAGGAGCACGTATTGCTAAAGCTTTGCCTGCATTTGACCCGTTTGAGTTAGAAACATTTACTATACCCAGACACTTGATCATTTCAACTTTAGGCATGATAGCTTCGCTACATTTCAGCAAAGATACTTGATCAATTTCAAGCACTGGGGTGGCTCGAATATTAGTGCACCAATATTTGCTTACCTTGGTGCAGAAGTACCGGTGGACAGGGTTTTTACCGGATAACGCTAGAGTTTCAAGCTCTCTAGGTGTGTGTGTGTAGGTATATATACAGTCTTTCTTGGCTAAAGACATCCTTACCTAAGCTTAGGTACGGATTTCCAGTTTTTAGTCACTTTTCGATCACATATTTACATCTTAACTGTTCAGTTTTTAGGTCCTAATGTATAGATCACTTCTGCAAATTTTCAGGTAAATTGATGATCGTTAAGATATTTAAAACTGCAATTTACAACAATGTACACGAACGGTTCCGGTTCGACAGATTAAGTGAGGATATCTCTAAAAGTTAAAAAAAATTAACAATTCTTGTGGAGAGATTACTTAATAATTTTCTTATAATATATTGAAGATGGTACCTGCAAAGACTTGGTTTGTGGTAAGATCCTTCGTTATTTTTACTATTTTTGCTAATTAGAATTAAATTCTTTTCTTCAATATATATGCTGAAAACTCGCAAATGATATGCTTGTTATAAGTAAATTGGGAATTAGCGATATTAGCTCCTCAGTAAAGGGCAATTTGGGGAATCAAGCCTTCACTCGCAATCTCAAAAGAAAATGGGGCGCCAAAATCGGGAATCAAGCGCTCGTCCCTCTATTTAATTTTTGTTAATAATAATAGAAAAGAAAAAGCACAAGAATGGAAGGGGGGCAAAACCAAAATCTCCCCAAAAGAAAACAAAAGTAAGCAATATAAAGAAACAACACCCAAACCACTGCAAGTGGCCTAGTGGTTCTTGCCTAGTTCGGTGTGCTCTCCAACCTAGGTTCGAACCCCGAAGCTGTCAAAGTGGTCAGGCACTGTGCTGCAATGCACAGTTGGAGCATTTCACATGCGCCGAAGGGGTTTATCTTGAGCCTAAGAAGTCTTTGGGTTTCCCTTGACAAAGTCAAAAAAAGAAACAACACCCAAACTACAAAATATAAAACCAATTATACAAAGAAAAATACTTGTGGATTGGGTGCTTTGAATAGAATCTTGGGTGACCAACGAACAAACAGCCAGATTAATAACCATGACTCAGTAAATTCTAGCTTGCAACACCTGTTCCTTTAAAGCTAGATTAGTACAAAGTGTAACCATTTAGAATACCATAAGGCACAACATCTCATGCTCTCTTCTTTTATCGTTCTTGTTTTCCGTTCAAATGATACTAAGAATACTGATAGTTCGAAATACCCAAGTAATCCATATACAAATAGTTATTGAGCTCATTAGGCGGACTATCATACCATGTAAACCTTGCATTTGAAATACTGAAGTTTTCAATTATGGCAGTTGTTGCATTGCCTTCTCTAAAATTATAAGTGCAGCGAAAATTCATTTGGTAAACATTAGAGAGACAGTTGTGTCAATGAAGTCTTAGTTTTCATGGAGAAGAAAATGACCCTGAAGTGAGACAAGCAAACACACTAGAAGAATCGCTTTTCAACCAAAGATCAAACCAACCTCTAGTGAAGGAACTTTCAATCGCCAAAATAATATCATGGAGAAGCTTATAAAGAAGAATTTCAGCCTAAGGATTTTGACAGAAGCTTCCTAAGAGGCCACCAAGTGCATCACGAAAAGCTCTTCCACAAGCTGCAGAGTCTGGATTGCCTTTCGATAAGTGATTAATATTCATTTTAACCCAAAGTAAAATTGGCGATTTCCATAGTACATGCTGAACCTTGAGAGCCGTTCCATGTTTTGGAACAACTTCAAGAGAAGACAATATATAAATAGGATAGTGATCTTGAGCAAAACAACTAATTTTTTCACAAATGATATGAGTGGTTTGGACGAAGTGGTGTTAGCTCAGTGGTTAGAGCACCCACTACCTATGTACGAAGTCATGGGTTTGAGTCACCATGGGGGCAGGAGTGAAACCCTTTGATCCTCTTTTAAAAAAAGGAAAAAAAAAAAAATATGAGTGGTTTGGAAGGATAATAAATAAAAAAAATTGTATATTTGGTTTTAAAATGTCTAATAACATTTTTGGATTTGCAACAATTTTTTCTACTATTTATTTAAGAGGAATATTGATGGACTAGAACTTAAGGTCTTATACTACATTGTGAAGAAAAATATTATTGGACCAACTAGAATATAGTTTTGGTTTACAAGTTAGCTGTGGTTTCTTTATTTTTAGGGAAAATTTTGCAAACAGTACACTAAGTAAAGGCCACTAATAATTCTTATACATAAAGTTCCAAACCGAGCATTTCGGTACACGAAATCTAAAGTTCTACCCACTATCCGTACACGCCGTCAATGACGTCATTAACTCTTATATAATAATTCATTTATCAAAGGGTAATTTAGTACTCTCTCACTCTGACTTTTTTTTTTGGTTCAAAAAAAAAAAACGGATCTCCTCTCTCTCACACTCTCTCTCTCTCCACATACCCAGAAAGCTCTCTATGACCCTGGCGACCACCGCATCTCCTCCACCTTCTAAATCCGCACCCACCAAACTCGCCTGCATCTCCTCCACCTCACAGCTTTGAAATTCTCTACCGGCAAACTGAACTGAAAAATCCATGGCGGACTGGTCTCTACTCCCTAAAGAACTCCTGGAGGACATCGCCAAACGCCTCAGCAGCTCATTTTATCTCCTCCGTTTCCGATCCGTCTGCTCATCCTGGCGATCATCAATCCCTTCCAGACCTTGCCCCTTACCCGGCCGATTCCCCTTCCTCACAAACTACGGCATCTCCGCCTCCACCCTCGGTTTCCACCTCTCTAAACGCACTGTTTTCCTCATCGGACCGCCCAAAAGCCCGGATCGGTGGCTGGTCAAGATCGAAGAGACGTGCCCGGCCGCATGCACTTGCTTAATCCCCTCTCGCCGTTACCGCTGAGTCCTCTGCCGGAGGCTTTCCCAAAGGTAATGGATTTATCGAGGTTTTGGATTTTCGATTTGGGGGAGGAGTATGTTCTTCATTGTGTGAAATTTAGGCCTTTGGTTAATGCTCTGGGCGGTGCTGCTAATTTGTATATGGAAAAGGTGGTGTTTATGTGTTTGGGGGATGAAAGCAGTGATTTTGGGAGTTGTTGTTGAACACCGGGATTGGGATTAGAGGGTTCAGCTGGAGATTCCGGAAGGGTGGCTCCGATTTTGGACCTTTTTGTTGGATCTGAGCTTCAATTGGATCGGGATTGGGAGAATTATGGTAATGGTTGTTGATTCAGCAGAGGTGAAAAGCTGTGGATTGAGGGTAATGGTTGGAATTGCAGAGGTGATTGGGATTGGGAGGGGGGAAGAGAGATGGGTGCCCATAGTGAGAGAGAGTGAGAGAGAGAGAGCTGGGTGCCCAGAGAGAGAAAGCCGGGTGCTCAGAGTGAAAATCTGAAGAGACCATATTACCCCTCAAATTAACGGCGTCATTGACAGCGTGTACGGATAGTGGGTAGGACTTTAGATTTCATGTATCGAAACGCTAGGTTTGGAACTTTATGTATAAGAATTATTAGTGTCCCTTACTTGGTGTACTGTTTGCAAAATTTTCCCTTATTTTTAAATAAAAAAAATGTTACGGTGTGTTTGGATGAGAAAATTATGAAATCAGTATGAATTTATAAATGATGGAATTTTTAACTCCATCAATCTAAAATTCCATTAATTGCAATTTCTATTGTTTGTTTGTATCTATTTAGGATTTGAAATGTGTAATAAATTAAGAAAGTTTAAAATAAATAAAAAAATAAAATAGAAAAAAGCATTGTTTTGGAAATGAAAATTGAATACTGCAAAGGAATTCGTAAATGACACATATTTGGTGGAAATTGAAAGTGGGAAATTTAAATAATGAATTCATTCGTTTTTTTTTCACAGATAAATTTAAAATTTCCAATCTGATAATGCCAAACGAGGGAATTAGCTTGTAGGAATTATGAAATTCTCATTTTCAATTAAATTCCATCATTTTTTTTCCCTCATCCAAACACACTCTTACAGTATAAAAGCAATCAAATCTATTTAGATATAACCACTGCAAGTGGTCTAGTGGTTCATGCCTAGTTGGGTGTGCTCCCCAACCTAGGTTCGAACCCCGAAACTGTAAAAGTGGCCAGACACTGTGCTGCAATGCACAGTTGGAGCATTTCACATGCGCCGAAGGGGTTTATCTTGGGCTTGGGAAGTCTTTGGGTTCCCCTTGACAAAGTCAAAAAAAAAAAAAATCTATTTAGATATCTCCTTCTTGTTTACCATTCATTTTCTCTCTTGCCTCAAGGGTAAGTCTAAAAATAAATCTATCAGTACCTACACTTCCGTGTTTAGTTTCCACCTCATTTTTGTGATAGATAGGGTCATAGGGCTAGGCGCTGGCCGGGTTTTTATAAAACTTCATGGGCCCGAACCTAGACCGAAATTTTTCAGGCCGATTTTCTTGATTTTCTGGCCCAAATAGGTCTAAAAGAAAAAGAAAAAAGAAAAAAAAAAAACTTAAAACAAATCGTGCCCGGAGCTTTGGACAGCTCTAGAAGAGTTGAGCTTCATGAGTTTGACCGTAAACAGAGGCACCAAGACGTGGCCTATAGGCAAGACGAATCCTGACCGTACGATCTTCACCTTGTTGGCCTTCTCCAGTGAGAGGTCAACCAGCGACACGACAACGTTGACTTGAACTGTGCTGTAATGCAAGACAATCAGAGATCGGAGGGCTGAGAGCATCCGCGGCGGGCGTGCAGAGCGAAACCCGAAGCTCCTCTTTCGTCTTGGTCACCTTCCTCAGAGAAATAACCGCCTCCTCTTGCTCGACTATGACAGAGCTATTAAGCTTTGACATCAATTCTTCCTCTTCTAGAGTTGAATCGATCATTGGAACCGGAATTGGGCTTTTTGTTTCAAGGTTGGTTGGGGTTTTTGGATTGGAGAGTTACTAGTTGAAGAAGAAGAGTGAACAGAGCTTATTAGTGGTAGTAGGCTCAACTCTCTAGAAGAAGAACTGAGGAAGAAGAGAAGCGAAAAAAAATAACAGAATATGAAGAAGAATAAAAGAAAAGAAGAAGACTCGAGAAGATCGCATAAAAAAAAAATAATAATAATTAAGTTTTTCAATCAAGAACGGGGATCGAATCAGGTCCACCAGCCAGACCCGATTTGTCAATTTTTTTTCAAAAACCCGACCAAACCGATTGATTTGGACTAGGGCTGGGCTCGGGTCGGGCCGGGCCTGAAATTTGGTAAAACCGAGACCGAGCCCGAAACAATCGGTCCGGGCCGGTTCGGGCTTTTTCAAAATTGGAAACCGACAGAAACCGATCCCAAACGGGCTGGTTCGGTCTTCGGGCTTTTCGGGCCTGAAATCCAGTTTCCCACCTTTGCCTGCAAGTCCAATAATATGCAAAATATGCACAAAATTGGGTAAGAGGCGAGGTTTGAACCCCCGACCTCTTACACGAAAGTCTTGCTCCCAACCACTGGAGCACGAGACTCTCTCAATATACTATGTGCAATGTTTATATTTATCTCATCCTAGGTCATCCCAAAACCCCCTTTTTACTTTCTCCTCTCTCTTTCTTTAATTCTTTTCTTCGACACTCTTCTTCTTCTTCTGCATTTCTTCGACACTCTTCTTCTTCTTCTGCCATTCTACTTCAAATCTTCTTCTTCTTCTTCTTTTTTCCTCCTCCCCAATCCCCATTATGCAATTCTCTATTTAGTATATATTCATCAAATCAACATCATTAGATTTAGATCATCCTCATCGAAAAGGCGAAAACCCATATTCTTTCTTCAGTTCTTTCCTCTTCCTCGTCTTTCATCAATTAGATCATCCTCACCGGAGGGAATGATTGCCAGCGAAGCAGAGCAGAGAAAAGAAGTGGAAGACGATGATGAAGAAGAAGAAGAAGGGCCTGAATTCAAATGACTATGGTTGTGATGATAGTGATTGTGCAGAGAAGACAGAGTAGCAAAGTGGGATAATGAAGAAGGTATGAAAATCAAACTGGGTTTCAGATATTGGAATAAAAATCCAATCTTTTTTAGCCTTCCAGTCTTCTTCTCCGATCTGGGTGTATGAAATATTATTTGTGTTTGTGTTGGATCTGGAAATGACGCAGCTGTTGTGGTTGATGGGCTGTTGTTTCGGGTCGTCGGAGCATTTAGGTTTGCAAATGGAAGGGAAAGGTTTAGGAGGAGGAGGAGCTGGCTTGAGAGGAGAGTGAGAGAGGCTGAGATGGAGGAGAAATCGGTCCCTCTCGGTCTTTCGGTCCCGGAAAACATCAAGCCCGAGACCGACCCGATAAACTGTAATTCGGGTCGGGCTTTGCACCGAACCGATATTTTCCAACACAAAACCGAACCGAATCGGGCTTTTTTGATCGGTTCGGGTCGGGTTTTCGGGTTCTCGGGTCCAGACGCCCAGCCCTAATTTGGACTGGTCCAGGCCAATTTTTTCAGTTTTCGGGATTTTTTTTTTTTTTTGCCCACCCTTAGAACAAGTTCACCTGTTGGGTCACCAGGTCACATACAATTCACTGCTTTTTAGTGTATATTTTCATTTTCTGGGTCACGAAATACACTGTGCCCGTGACCTAGAGGGTGAAAATACACTAAAAAGCAGTGAATAGTAGGTGACCTGGTGACCCAACGGGTGAACTTGCTCTTAGTCATAGACATGGTTTGGAAATAGTTTATGGTCAGTCTAAATATTTAGAATAACTAAAGATATTAGTAATAAAGCTCAAGCTGAAACATTTCAATATATAAAGGATTGTTTGGAAACGTGGTTTCTGGTTTGGTAAGGTACGTTGTTGAGTAGTGATGAAAATGATTATCACGCCCCGAACCAGGTGGAGCTGTGGAGGTGAGATTTGGTACCTAACACCAGATCTCAGATGTGATCGTAGAATTTCAAAATCGAACTTAAAAACAACACCAAATAACTTTTTTCAGAAATAGTCGAAAATAAAACATTTGAAATAACAAAACTCAAATAAAGAGAATTTACATTGTATTCTCTAGTCTAACTTGCTCTTGTCATCTGCAATCTTTTTCGAGTCTCGTAAACATAAGCAACGTATCGTCTTGTCCTCTCGATAAACGTGTCGTACCTCCTAATGCACATGAACAATAATCTATAGGGGTGAGCTTTCACTTAGTAGGGCTAAACTTCTTTAGGTTATTCTTAACTATATAAAACAATCAAGTTTATCAACCAATATTTTATAAATGATAACAATTGATGCATGTATGCCAAATGAGCTTCACGTAATTACCCGTTAGTCCATATATTAAAACAAGAGAGCCTACACGTTCCATACAGTGTATTTTACCAACCAGTGGTGGCCCTAGATGTTTCGAATATATGATCTAACAACCGATAAGGATTCAATCCACATATCCCTTTTGTTAGTCAATCAAGATTCGAGATTTAACTCAAACAATGGCATATAGTTCAACGATTTCAATTATAATGCTATTTATCAATTTAATAGAAAAGGTTTCTCGAGAGACCCTACATGGAAACATAAGCTTTAACTGCAACGTTACTCAAGGCTAATAAGACTGCAACTCGCGTTGTGAATAACTTGCGTCCGATAGCTGAATTTCTGGTCAACATCTATCGATTAATCTTCATAATTACTCTGGATACCCAAAACACCTTTCCACCAATTTCTCGACACCTTTAGATTCGATTCTATTTCAAAGCTTCCAAATATCAATTCAAATTCCAAAACAGAAATAAATCAATCATTACTTCCTTTCATCCAAATCTCCGGAATTACTCTGGACGCCCAAATCAATATGATCAAGTCCTTAAATTTACCAAGGACACCCAAATCCTTGTCCAACAATAGTTATCGAAAAAGGTACTTCAAGTTGTAACTATCAATTATTCCCAAATAAACAATTGACCAAAAGTTTGAAATACGGTATTTTCCTTAACGGGTGCAAGTCCTCACGACTACCAAGAACACCTAAAATTTTGTTCTTCCCTTCCTTTTTACCTTTTCAAAGTGAAATTCGGAAGCAACCCGCTTCTATCCATCCTGTTCTCACCTATTATTATCTTTTCTAATAAGGAAAATTCCACAAAGGGTCACTCAACTATGACTGATTCGACACTTTAGTCACTGAAGTTTCAAATATATCACTTTGGTCACTCAACTATTACACTGTCAATCACGTAAGTCACCCAAAGAGTATTTTTTATAATTTTTTTTAATGAAAAAAATTAACAAAGTGACTTAAGTGATTGACAATGTAATAGTTGAGTGACCAAAGTGATATATTTGAAATTCAGTGACCAAAGTGTTGAATGAGTCATAGTTGAGTGACCATTTATAAAATTTTTCCTTTCTAATAACAAAAGTCTTGACTCCATCTATACGTCTGTATCTGTTTCAAAGCTTCTAAACATCAAACCGAACTGTCTACTTAATTCAAACTCTAATAGTTCCTTTACCTAAATTAATTCACAATTGTAAGCACACAAACAACAATATCTACTATACTGCCTTTACACCAATTGTACCACAATGATCCAATTCCAAGTCTGCATCCCAACTTCAAATCAAGCTCTGCAAGTCTTGTGCTTGAAACCTCTGAAATCAAACTTCAAATAATCATCAGCGGGTTTTTATCACTACTAGGATCAAAAAAAAATTGTACCACACATAATGATACCCAACTTTCTAAAGTGATCAAGGAGGTACCTAAGCTTATAAAAATTGATCAACTTCATACATTCATCTATTTTCAGTCACATCTCCGTTAAAACTAAGGGTATATATAACATTTCACTCAATTTTTAGTTGGAAATGACTATTATTATCTAGTTCTTTCTCTTTCTCTTTCTCTTTTTATGTTCTCATTCTTCCTCGTTCTTTTGCAATCTGCATATTGCATCTAGTCATCCACAACCTAACTATCCAAGTTTAACTCTTCTAATTTACTTGTGATTGCCCAACTTTAGCTCAATCATCTATCTTCTGCATATTGCATCTATAACCCAAATTTTTTTCTTGTTATGTAAGAGCAGTTGGATCAATGGTAATTAAGCAACGGAACTGCGTGAAAATACAATGGTCTCACCACCGACCTCTTCCTCCCGCGCGACGCTGATGGCACCACAAAATTGTAATTCGAATTAATTTTTTTTGCAGAATTGGAATCCGAAACTGAAAACAGAGATCAATCAAACCCATAAATTGAAGTGATCTGTGGTCAGAGGGGTCATCAACCATATATAACCCAAGCTTCTTCTTTCTATTAAAATCTTCCATTCAATTTCAATTCCACCATCTTAGAAAGGGGAAATATCACCAATGGTCACTGAGTTATGACTTATTCGACACTTAACTCACTGTATTTTCAACAATATCACTTAACTCACTCAGTTTTACATCCGTCTTTCATTTAACTCACTGCCGTTAATTCTACCGTTAGAAGCCGTTAAAATTGAGGGTATATTTGTCAAAACACTTAAAAATCATTTTTAACTTAAAAAAACTACATTTATTAGACTTTTTTTCAATTTTTTTAAATTTCTAATAAAAAATAATTTTTTTAACTTAAATATAATTTGAAAAAAATTGTCTTTTTTTTTTAAAAAAAAAAAAGTTAGAAATGCATTTATTTAGTGTTTAGATAAATATACCCTCAATTTACATTTATTAGACTTTTTTCAATTTTTTAAATTTATGAGATTTCTAATAAAAAATGATTTTTTTAACTTAAATATAATTTGAAAAAAAAATTGTCTTTTAAAAAAAAAGAAAAGTTAGAAATGCATTTTTTTAGTGTTTAGACAAATATACCCTCAATTTTAATAGCTTTTAACGGCAAAATTAACGACAGTGAGTTAAGTGAAAGACGGATGTAAAACTGAGTGAGTTAAGTGATATTGTTGAAAATACAGTGAGTTAAGTGTCGAATAAGTCATAACTCAGTGACCACTGGTGATGTTTTCCCTCTTAGAAATAAATAAGGTTGGGATGTTTCCCACAAACTTAAAAAACAAAGAAAAAAAGGGGGAGAGAGAGAGGTAGACGATAGAAGAAGAAGAGAATCAACCAAGTAAAATAAAAAATAATTAAAAAATAGTTTTTATGTGAAAATACTATTATAACCTCACAAAACACCTCACATGCACCACATGCGATCACTTTTAACAGAGAAGCCGGGGTATCAAGTTGGTTTGTTTTTAAAAGTTTATGTCTCATTTTGATCACTTTTGAAGATTGGGTATCAGTCTGTCCGATGCAAAAAAAAATTTAGACACCGTTAGTGATAAAAACTCTTCATCAGCCAATGAACAACTATAAACAATCAAATCAAATACATCCACAGTAAGCATAAAACCCAGAAAGTCTGCAACCTAACTTTGCACGTCCAATTTTACAACTTCAACAACGAACATCAAATTATTGCTTCGTACTCAAATTTCATGTCATGGTCGGAAACTGACCAAGGAAGACCAAAAACCACCACTGTGAAGTGTGAACAGTAAACAGACTGTGGCCAATCCACTGCCCAAAACTCAATTTCTTCAATCTTAATCAAAACTGAAAATTAATTGTACCATCTTGTAGAAGATTGATGTTTTGGTTTGTCGTCGACGGTGGCTGGAACTGCCGGAAATTATGGAAACTCGCCGGAAACCCCAAAATTCTTCTCCGCTTCCATTCTCTCTCATGCCTTATCATCTGGATAAACCAACACTATAGATAGGTCTACGAGGTCGAGAGAAAACTTCTGACACCGGTGAAATGCCTCGATATGGCCGGAATCGAAAAACCCAATCGGAAACCCGAAAACCATTCGAGCTTCATCCTGCCGCCGTCGTTGCTATTTTAGAGAAGGGAGGACCGAGTCCGCTTCGCGCCGCCAAAAAAAAAAAGAACCGCGCCGGTCCAACGTCAAGAGGTGGCGGAAAGTGGAGATGATATCGGGTCACCGTCGATGCAAACGGGTCGAGGATCCGGGTCGATCTGGGTCGAGGATCTGATCCTTCTCAACCTGATCCCAGCTTATATATAATTGAATCTTACGGTCTAGATTAAAAGATGCTTGTAATCAACGGTCCAGATGTAGCCAACTTGAAAATTCTATTTGTAATTATATTTTTGGATATTACAACTTCCAAAAATCATTAAAAATAGATCGGGTCTCTGAAAAATCCTCTGAAAATTTTTACGAACTCGTAATGACGTCTAGTTTAATTCTAGGGGCTCGAAAAATAAAATTTGACAAATCAAAATTTTCAATAATTTTTAAAAGCTATAAAGAGTTTAAAAATAATAGAAATTCAATTAAAAATGGCTCGAAATTATTTTTCCTTCAAAAATAAGAAACCAAATTTCTAAGATCTCACAATGATATTGACATTCTAATACATGTTGTGGCACATAAACTTCATTCTCACAGACTCACACCATAAGTTGTTGTTGTAGTCGGTCGTACACCAAAGCAAGAGCCTTTAAAGATATTATAAATGTTTCAAGTCCCCAAATTATGCTAACTACACTAAATCATAATTAAGTGGCTCTAATAATTTGTAACTAAAAAGCAGCATGTCGAATTATTCCTAGCTAAATCATAGATAGACATCTTGAAACTTGTGCACAAGATTATGTTGATCATAAGGAAAAAAATTCGAGCGTGTGGATTTTGTTGTGCTTAGCTACAAAACTTGTAGTACATCCAATAACGTGAATTTTAGTAGCTAATTCCCTCATTGATAAATTTAGTCCTTTACTAAAGACAATTTAGACATTTATCGCTAAACATGTTTATTCTGAATGCAGAATTTGTTGTGTTTTTTTAAAAAAAAATGTAGAATGCCCTATATTTTTAAAAACACATTCTCTATTCTAAATCTGGGAATCTCTTATGAACAATGTTCTCATTATGAATAGTGCTCTTCCTTTTTTACCCCTACCATTTGCTACTGATTTACCCCCAACTGCATTTTGACTCTATTGCACCGCTTTTGACCCCAACTGTTATTTTCACTCTGTCGCACCGCTTAGTTTTTATGGTTTTAGTTCTTCAACTTGCACACACACACACACACAGAGAGAGGTGGTGATATTAAGGAAGAGGAAAATTCTTTTTATTCATCACGAGATTGATCAAAGAGAGAAGAAGAAGAGGAATTTGGATAATTGGGTATTGAAGTGGAGTGTAAGAGTATCGGACGAATAATGACTTGAAACGTTTTATTTTCGAGAGGTCTAGAGTTGACTTTTTATTCGTTGGGTTTCTCTGAAAACTTCCTTTATAAAACTTGTAGAGCGCGTCGATACAAATTCTTGGACATGCAGCACTTGAAAATCGGAGATCGTATGAAGAAATTATGATCTGCGGAAGTTATTTTCATTTTTAGAAATTTTAGTATAAATAGAGAAAAATCCCAAACTAATCAGAATTTCCTTTATGGGAAATTTTCCGGATTTTTTTGGAAGATTTCTCTCTCTCCCCAAACCCTCAACCTGGACAGAAACAGCCGACCCGACCCGAATCCATTTCGTGTTTACAGTGTCCTCCGGCGATGAGACCGGCACCAACCGGCTCAGATTTTCATTCTCTTCTTCTCCCAGCCACTCACTTGCTTCCAGATGCATTGGAGACGGCGGATCGAACGGCGGAAGTGGAGGCGGAGACGGACCATGTGATGCCCCGGAAATTCGTATTTATTTTCCGAGGATTTTCCGGAATTTAAATTGTGCGTATCGGACGGTTTCGTGGCTCGTGGACGGAGCGGAAGTGTTTCGGACGAATTTTTATTCGTAAAGTGTGGAATTAGGGGGGGTTTCAAGGTTGACTTTTGATAAGTTGAGATTCTCCGAAAACTTCCTTCACGAAAGTTGTAGAGCGCGTCGATACGAGTTCGTGGATATGTGGAACGTGGAAATCAGAGTTCGTATGAGGAAGTTATGGCCGTCGGAAAAAGTTTCCATTTTGGTATATATGAAATTTTTCCGGAAAATTATTCAAAAAATCAGATTTCCATTTTGGGAAGGATTTTGTCTCTCCTCTCTCCCGAGTTTTCCCGAGCAGCCATCTTCACCGACCTCATTCTCCCTCCTCCGGCCACCAATCGACTAGATTCTTGTTCCTATCTCTTCGCCTCACTCCCATCTAGCACCCTGTGCACGACGCTACAAGGCCGAGAAGTCGCACGGTGGAGCTGCAAATCGCCTTGATCGGAGTCGGAGATTCCGGCCACCTTTGCCGGTGATTCTTGAGGGCTTTTGGAGCTTGGAGGATGTTGATGCTTCCCACAAGGTGGCTTGCATCGATTCAACTCGTGGAGGTCGAATTTTGGAATTGAAATTCTAGGGTTTCAATCGAGCTGTTTTGTTCTAAGGTAAAATTCGATCGATTGGTTCATAATTGGACTTTTTGTAGTTATGAAAGTTCACAAGCATGCTTAGATGAAGCTTTTTGATGTTGGGAGTTTTGTGAAATATTGAGTTTTGGCCGGCGGCGGTGCGCCACCGCCTGTGGCGGCGTTCTGGCGGTGTTCCGGCCATGTAAGGAACTGTTTCTGGTACTATATATCTTCTACTCGTCGATACGAGCGTTTTGATATATAATATGCAGATTTTGGAGTTCGTATGGATTTGTTATGATTTTCACCGTTTCATATCGGTGAATTTATTCAAGTCCTTGAGGATTTAAGCATCAGATTGACTTGTGGCTTGTACACATCGATCGTGGAAGTGTTCCGGAGACTTTGGGAGGTCTCGGATGTGGTTTCGCCTCGATTGGCGTCACCTTGGGAATTTTGGTTCGATTTAGGGTTTCGAACATTATTCCTTGTGATTCGTTAACTGAATTAGAGTTGTGTTTCCTTAGGTACTTGACGAAGTATTCTTTGGGCGGCTATTGTGATTGGCTGCTTTGTTCTGTATTGAAGACGCAGCGGGAGTTTCGAGGTGAGTAATCTCACAAGGTTCATTATGAACGGAATTACCATTATTGTTTTGGCGTTAATTATTTAACTGCAAACTATAGTTGATATTAGTAGGCATTCCTGAGCGAATGACTACGTATATATATATTTACGTGAAATATATATATATTCTTGTGGATGATGTGTGATGAATAATATGCATGATGAGTTCATATTATTGTTGAATGGGACTTTTCATTCAAACAATATTGTGGAAAAAGATGTTTTCTATAGTTTGAAAAGTATTGAGTTTGATGTTACATTTTGGAGTCAAGCGTGACTCATTTTAAATGTATTGGTCCTTGTACCAAGGGTCACAGATGGTGAGCAGGGATGGGGAAAGCCGGAACTAGATGGTCGTAACGTTTTTAGGTCAGGTGTGACTTACTTAACGTTGACTTGAGACCATATGGGGTCTGAAAAGCATGGGTCGCAGATGGTGACCAACGTTTGGTTCTAAGACCAGACGGGGTCTGAAAACCAAGAGTCACAGATAGTGATAAGTTGCAGATGGTGACCAATGATTTATCTGTGTTACGAGCCTAGTTACCATATTGTCTTGGAGTTATGGGATTAATTGTGACTATAGATGTATTAGTGGCTTCATGGTGAATCTGTGTTGATGTGTTGTGTGTCTAGCTTGAACTGAATTGTTGTTGGTATATCATGGGGGGTAGCGGGGAGCTATCTGATGCTCATGAGTACGTGTTTTTAAAAGAGAGTTTCGGGGATTCTTTCTTTTAAATGTCCTGGGAGGACTTGTGAATCATATGCTATTGTTAGGTTAACGATAGGTATGATTGATGTGCTTATGTGTTTTATCCAGGTTGGATCGATTAATCATATTTGAATTGTTAGGTTAACGATTTATATGATTTTGTCAAGATGTGACTTTTGTGATTTCCTTTTTGGAAAAGAGTATTGTTTTGGGAAGCATGGTATGTTTTCCTTATTCTCGAGTCGAAATGTTTCCTCGTGTTTGGCGTGAGTCGTGCGGGCTTTTATCCCGTGATTTGGTGTGAGTTGTTTTGGGTTACTCATACGGGCTTGCAAAAGCTTACCGGGTTTGTTGTGTGACAACCCGGTGCACTATTCAAACGGTGTAGGGGTTAACCTTGCAGGTCAGGGAAATCGTGGCTGAAGCTGAGGTATCTTGTTGGCAGCAGAACTGGTAGGAAGCAAATTTGATTGGCTTTGCCATTGTTATGACTTCCGCTTTGTAGTAAACTCTGAGGAGCTTTTACGTTTTATCTTGTTGTTGACAATTTAATTCGTAAGCTTATGTAATATATGACTCTGTGGGCGGGTCAATATTGACATAGTGGGTTCAGGGCATCATTATGTATATTGTATAAAGGGAAAAGTTTTCCAGGTTTTTGGTATTGATGGCTGAACGTTCACGCATGTATAATTATGGGGTTATATATATCGATTTTTAATTGTGTTAAAAATCAGGGGCGTGACAGACCAGAAGCGATCTCCCTCCTCCGACCACGACGGCGGCTGAAACCGGTCATGTTTTGAAGCTCTCTTCATCCTCGTTCGATCCATGTAAGTCTTGAAGATCGATTCGAAGTGTGGAGCGAGAAATCATGGTTTGAAGTTCAACGGTGGAGATTTTTCGGGCTTGATCTAGCTCGATCTAGGCCGAATCAGCCTTGGTGCTAGTTATGAAAGTTGTTCATCGTGTTCTAATCTTCAACTTGGTGGAGTTGATCTTCATGGTTTTAAAGTTGGCCCGGCGGCATGTGGGCTTCACGTGCAACCACCTGTGGCTGCGTGTGGCGGCGCGACCGGTCATTCCAGGGGCAGCTCTGTGCTCCATTCGTCGATACGAACATGTGGGTATGTTTAGTTTTGTGTTTGCACGAATTTTTGGTTGAGTTGGATTATTTGCTGTTTCGGTTTGTTCGGTTTTCGATCTGTGAGGATCCAACAGTTGGATCGTCCTCTTGTTTTGGCGGTTTGACCCTAGAAGTGTTTCGGAGGCCTTAGGTGTTCTTCGATGAGGTTTCGTCTCGATTGGCATAGTCTTTGGTTTGTAGTTCATGTGTTTCGACCTTTAAAACAATTGTGTGCCTTGTGTTGTGTTGATTGTGACATTGATGTGATTAGGTGCTTGATGATGTTGATTTGGGAGTATTTTCGTGATTTTGTGCTTGTCTCGGTTTGTGTGTGAAGACGCAGCTGGATAGTGAGGTGAGTAAATCTCACGGTGTTTCGGTTGTTAAATTAGTTTTGTTTTAATTTAGTAGATTAAATTGTTAGCATCTCAAATCATATTTATCAAAATAAATATTTTTTTTGAAAATATATGAACTTGATCGTCAATGGTTCATGGGTAAGTTAAAACAATATTTTATTATAAAATGATTTTTGAGTAGGTTAATTTGTAAAACTATAGTTGGTACTAGTGGCATCCCTGACTGGATGACTACGTGTGTGTGTGTGTGTGTGTATACGTGAAATATATATATCTCAGTGGAATTGTGTGTGTAGTTTACTATTGTTGTGCAATGTGAAGTTGAGGAAAATTAATGATCTTGAAAAGAAAAGACGGTTTTGTCGGCTTTGAGTTTTGAAAGAAGTAGGTATGATTTTGGTGATGGCTTTGAGTTGAGAAAACAATATTTGAGAAATTATTTTGTTATTGTTTTGAGGCTGTTGGAGATGAGGAAAAACTAGTTTGTGACAACCAATGTGGTGATCTATGTGTTGATCTACGTGATGATTTTGTGTAAATGATGTGAGTTGTTGTTAAGTGATTGATGTTGAGATTGTTGATGTGGTGATTGGTGTGATGAGTAGATGAATGTGTATTGATTTCTAGTTTATTTCTGGTATTAAATTGCTTGATTTTAATGTAATCTCCTGAACTAAATTATATGTAGGGATTACTATTTTTTTTTAATTGATTGTTTTAATGTAGTCTCCTGAACTAAATTATACGCAGGGATTACTGTTTTTTGAATTGATTGTTTTAATGTAATTTCCTAAACTAAACTTTTTGCAGGATTACTATGATTTCTATTGATTGTTTTAATGTGATCTCCTGAACTAAATTTCTATGCAGGGATTACTGATTTTACTTAATTCATATTGTGAGTGCAATTGTGGTTTGAGATCTGTAGTGAGTTGTGAAATCAGTTGTAATGTCATAATTTTGACAAATGCTTTATGTTGAGAGGAAATAAGTGTGATTTCGTGGGTGTGTCTTTGAGACTAAAAATAATTTGAGTCGTCACTGATGTGACAACTACTTTTGTTGAGACAAATGAAGGTTAGTTTTGTAGATGGTTGTGTTTTAAAATGTTTAAAACATCACTTGAGTTTGATTGCTTAGTTGAAGTATTGTGAAATTGGATGCATGAGTCGAGAATCAGAGCATACGGATTTTTGATATGAGTTAAGTTAAGTGAGCATGATATTGTAGGATGTGAACTTGATGTTATTTTTCATGATAATTGCATATCGATTTTGTTAGGTTGAGATGGTTTAAGTATGTGCTTCTGTTTGTTTGTTTTGAGTTTACTCACACGAGCTTGCAAAAGCTTACCGGGTTTGTTGTTTTTGAATCCGGTGCACTATTCAATGGTTTAGGGGGTCTATCCTGCATGTTAGGGTGAACGTGATGGAGTTGTGGTCTCTTGCCGTTGCAGTCATAAGTTAGGAACTTATAGTTGTACGTACTTGTTAGTCTTCCACTGTGTAGTAAGTGTGATGGGGTTGTCTACTTATTGAATTGTTATTTCAGTTTAATTTGTAAACTTGATGTAATGAAATATATGACTCTAAAGAACGAGTCTGTATTGACATTGTGGGTTCAAGGCATCTTTGTTTACTTGTTCTTTAAAGAAAAAAAATTCGGGTATTTTGTATTGATGTCTGAACCATCATGCTCGGAATATTTATGTTTGTTTATTTGTTTATTAATTGTGCTTGAAAATCGGGGCGTGACAAAGCATTTGTTTACTAATTAATGTGATTTTGTTTATTGATTGCAGGTCAGTGTTCTTGGAACTTCTAGATTGTTAGGGTCATATGTTAAGCAAAGAGCTTAGCCACAGAGTTTTGGACTATTTACTGTAACTGGAAGATTTCCTGTGTTTCCCAATTATGTTTATAATTGAAATCAGACCAATCGAACCATCCTAGAAAACCTTGATGTTTAGGTTTTGATGGCAGTTAATAAGAGCATGTATATTAAACAGAGATCGCAACAGAATGCCTAAACACAAACTACTATGTCACGAAAGGAGTCACTTTTGCCCCTACTCAAGCTATTTGATCACTAAGATTAAAACCCGCAGCAAAGTGCAGACCGTTTCACTAGTATAACCAAATGTTTTTTTTTTTTTTGGTAAACAACATAACAACTTTCATTGCAACAAACTACAATTACAAGCCAGCAAACCCAGCAAACTGAGTTGTTGGAAAAGAACACAAACTGAAAAAAAAAAAAAAAAAAAAAAAAAAAAAAAAAAAAAACAACCACATAGGCCCAAAAAGAGGCCCAAACAAAGCAAAAGATAGAAAAACACAGTGGGCCCAAACCAGACAAGCCCACAATCTTGGTTAGCCAAATAGAAATGTAGCAACGGTAAAGAACCAGAAGAAACGCCGCACGACCATGAACAAACGAGCAGCCAGCAACACAAGGAGACCAAATCCAGCAATTGTTAGCAGCTCCAGTGGAGGTTCTAAACAGAGAGAACCCAGCGAAAAAAATTCTAGATGAAAAATCAAGGAAAACATAACTCAAACCATCTCTGACTAGGAGAACTTCTTCTGCCATGAAATCAACCAGAAAATCCAGTTGAAGAGGAAGAAAGGTGAGATCCACAAAAAGATCGAAGGGACAGGCACCCAAAGGGTGTTCAGTCCCTTGTTGCATCACCGGGTGCATAAGCAAGCAAACTCCATTTTGATCAGAGCTCCAAGGACCATATACACAAGCCGTGGCAGAAAGAAAAGGGTAAGAGCCACCGGTGAAAGTGACGCACAAGTACAGCAACCATTTTGAAAGGATAGAGAAGAATATATCTTGAAAAAAGTGGGTTGGGATCAAGAGGACTAGACCAAGAAACAAACCAAAAGGAAAGACAAACGACTGAAAGGGAAAGAGAGGCACAGAGTCTCTGTTGCCTATAAAAATCACCTCGGCCGAGGTAGCCGAGGGACCAAGAACAAACGCCTTTCTTGATGAATAAATTGTAGGGTGTTCTAGCACACGGCCGAGAGGCCAAGTGTGCAATTGTAAATGTGATGCACATTCTCTGACTTGTCAAACGATTGCTGCCCGAGGAAGAAACTGGTTCTCGGCCGATGATTTGTTGCCTTAGAGTCAAGGACTTGATGGCTGAAGGTCCGGTGAATCGGGTATGAGTGAATTCAAACTGTATGGTAATGGGGCTTAGGTCAACCAAATCCAAATAAAAACGCTTAACAACGAAAGTAAATTCGTAACGGATGAAGCTTTTAAGATTACTAACTACTATCCGAGTACGAACACTAAATAACATGATCAAACAAGCAAAGTGTAAAGGAACTAGAAAGCAAATAAAAAAAAATATTAATAAGTCTAGATTATAAAATGGCTAACAAGTAAACAAACCAAAGGTGAAAACTATTAACTATTATCAAAGAGTAGCAATGAAAACAATTAAAAAACCGATACTAGGTTACAAAAGAAGTAAAGTGACTTAACTTGAAACTAGCAGAGCTAACTAACTAATGAAGTAAAAGAGCATTCTACCTAAGGAAAGAGTTAAACGAAAGTTAAAAACTTGATGGCTTGTGTTTCTAGAGTTGTGTGTGTAAAATGGCTTTGCGAAGCTCCTATTTATATTAGATGTCTTGCAATTTGAACTGATCTCTTGATTCTTCAAAATTGAGTAGAACTCAGCTTTCTCTTGGCTTAGTGACTCTATCTTGATCGGCTCCAATGCTTATCGTCAACTCGCTTGATGTTGGACTCTATCTTGATCGACTTCAATGCTTATCGTCGATTGGCTTGATGTTGGACTCTATCTTGATCGGCTTTGATGGTCATCATCAACTACTGGAATTAATCTTGAAGCTAGATGTCTTAGATTAAGCTCTCCTTATCGGCTGATATGGTCTTCAAGTTGATTAAAATACTAATTTGATCAATTTCTATCCTTATCGCTTATAGACTTCTCCAATTATCCATTGCTTACTTTCGTAGTTGTTGAGTTGGAGTTGGAAGCTAATTTGGACGACTTGATCGACTGGCCGATAGGCCTGGACAAAAGACTTTCTTTTCGATTAATGATCACGGGTCGGCCGATAACCAACAACCTAAACTTTGAAACTCCCATTGGCTTAGCCCTTCACTGGCTTATATTGGACTAAATGTATTGCCCAATTAATCATTGGCTAACATGTTTAGTCATCGGCCTGGTTATTCGTTGAGCGACTCATTACATTTTCTAGCCGATAAGTCTTAAAATCAGGACTACATACACGATAGCCATTTCTAAGTGGACATGTAAATGTGGGTACAAACAGTCTCAGATCAGAGAAAAATTCTAGACAAAAGTGCCCATGGTGGATGGGGGAGCGCCACCAACTCTCAATATGGGAGAGAGAAAACCCAGGTGGGAAGGATTGGTTTAAGAAGTTCAATTGATTACTTCAATTGATCAATTGTATAAGGGATATTGACCATTTACACAATTTGAGCCTAAAAATTGCCCATTTACTCCACCAAGAAGTTTTTAATCCCATTTACCCAATTTAAAGATCAATAACAGTTTTGTCCTCATTTTAATTAACAAACTACACTCCCCCTCAGTCTCTCTCTCTCGACTCCTCTCACACACTCTCTCTCTCTCTCTCTCAGTTCATTGCAGGAACTTCGTCGAGACCCTCTGGTTGAACTACTCGGCCACCAAGTCCGATTACGTCCTCTGCCACCTCCAAGTCCGATTACTTCCTCTTCTTTCTCTGTCGTCCATTTGCCCCTCAATCTCCAATTGGCGGTGTGCTGGATCGGTTGCAAATGCAGTTGACCTCAACTGCATCTCCGATTCCAAGCACCACCGCCACGTGAAGAAGACGCAAGAAGAAAAGGATCGTTGCAATTGCAGCCTCTGCAAGTCCTGGAGTTCAGGTCCTGGTTTTGTTCCGGGTCGGGGCTCGCACCGGCGTCATCTGTCCAGAGCTCATGCAGGCCACTTTAGTCTCGATCCGGCCAGTCCTTCAACCTTGTCGCCCAAAAGTCGTTCTTTCCGACCTCACTTTCTGATTTCCGTCGCCGACCAATTCAACGTCTACACTGTGGGTTTCAACATTATTTTTTTTTGGTCTGAGATCGATGACGTCTACACCATTCCTTTTTTTTTTTTTTTTTTGGCAGACCACATGCCACAAGTTGTCTAGTATGAGAAAATATGCAGAAAAAATGTTTTAATTCCAGTTATGTACTAGAATAGCATCTGTTTGGTAGATTTTGTAGATTGGTGACTGCCTGTACTAATGTTTAACTGTTGTAATTGTCTTGTTGGCATTTTATTGGGGGGCAATAATAAGATTATTGGGGGCCAATAAAATGTTTATTGGGGCAATAATAAGATTATTTATTTGGATAAACCTCCTAAAACTTTCAAAATTAAAAACATCTTCATTTTTAAGTAATTATTGATCCTCAATAAACTTGTTATTGGGGGGCAATAACTTTTTTATTGGGGGGCAATAATATCCTCCGGTGACCTATAAGATCTCCGACGATCTCTTTTGAAAAATTCGGCGACCTCCGTGAGATTTCCTGCCTGTGACCAAAATCCGGCGAATGATGAACGGATTCCGGCGACCGGTGAAGGGACTCCGGCGACCATTGATAGGAATCTGGCGCCCGTTGACCGGAGTCGGTGAAGTTTCCGTTGACTTAGAGAGTGACAAAGAAAGGGAGGGCAAAATTGTCTCAAAAATATACAAAATATAATAAAAAAAATACTTAATTGGGTATTAGGGCAAAAAATATGTAATTTATTGGGTAAGTGGGAAATCTTAGAAAGAGAAAAAAGAAAATAAAAATGTTTGGGTAAATTGGGTAAATGAACATTTTCCCATTGTATAACCTAATGTGAGGTCAGCAAATCAAACTGTGGCAGTATAGGTCTTTTTATCTTTGAGAATGAAAAAAAATGATTCACCCAAAAAAAAGAGAAAATTTACCCTCCAGGCCTCCAGGGGTCGTTGTCTTCCTTTCTCTTTTTCCACTTTGATACCGATGTAATTCCTATTCTAAGAGTCAAAACAAGTACAAAATATTAGTGTGAACCATTCCACTGATTCCAGATAGCCCTTTGCCTAAGCGTAAGATATTAAACAAGTACGTGGCCTATAATTTCATACGCAGAGTCCACATTCAACATAAATAAGTGACATTGTCAAGACATTTGTCAAATACAAGGTCAAATGTTCCCACAAAATATGTTTTCTGATAGTGTGATCTGGATCGGGGTTGTTGACACATGAGACTAAGGAAAATCATACCATCAACCTGAATTTTTATTTTGTTTTTCAATAATTTCTCCATGTTTGCTTCTTTCCATATGATAACTTATATATACATGTTCAATATAACCAAAAGCAGGAACTATTCCCAAATATATAATAGTTTTTCTATCTAGATTAGTGAAATTGTTAAACTTTTATCGGAAAGTTCTCAAGATGAAAAGGTCTACATTTGCTTTATAATTTATATATTTTCTCTAAGCATAAGTGTCAAGTTATTTGATATTAGAAACTTATCAATGGTAATGTTCTTTTCTTTATACAATATGAGCTGTTTTAGTACTTATTCGTTTATTGTGTAAAGTAGAAGGCGTATCACATTAACCAACTAAGTGTCTAATTAGAGGAAGATAAATAATTCTTAAAATTAAAATCATAACTTATTACGTAAATTCTAGCAGAAGTCACAGACAAATCGTCAATAACTCAAATAAAATTACCAAGAACACGGTGAGCGCATGTAGTACATCAACCAATGAAGCTTAGCATATATGTTACTGTTTAAATTTGAACAGGTTAATGGTAAGACTCTGTCCAACCTTTTGTTTTCTTTACTAATTAACGGTTTGTTTTCAAATAGTAATAATTTAAGCTGTCCATAAATGATGTGGTAGAAACCCGGAACTAATTAAACAATAAAACATGATTTGCTTCTTCTGTTTTTCAAGCTTATGGTCAAGTATTATGTTATCAAGAAAGAACATACTTTACCACACTATCCTGAGTTAATGGTCAGGTGGCTAAAATATCAGCATTTGTATGACTCTTACTGGTTTAGTTATCTGCACCTTTACAAGTGTAGGACTCATATTATAATTTTTTTTTGTCGGTTAGGGGTTTAAAATTTAGCTCTCGTGTCTTGGATGGAAAACTAAACTTAAATGGATCCAAATCTTTTCTTAACCTAATTTTTACCTAACCTATCTAATTTTTTAAGGAGTTGAAAGACTATATTAGATCAAATGATTTGCATATATCAAACATATATAATTTTTTTTTTTCATCAATTATATGTGTTGGGATGAAATCCAGTTTTGAAAACTAACACGGGTAAGAAAATAATCATTTTTATTTTATCCATGTAACAGGTAAGAAAACTAACACGGGCAAGAAAATAATCATATATTAATGAGATTTAAATTAATAATATAAACGGTATTGGTTTACAAATAACCAACAAATCACAGCTTACCGGGTCAAAAACTACATACAGTTTTTTTTTTTTTTTTAATCAACATTTTCAAGATAAAGAGTTATGTTGCATTATATAATAAGTAGTTCAACATTGTGTTTGTGATTTCGTCCATCTTGCAATTAACATCAAATTGCAAATATTTAGTTTTTCTTTAGACTTCGAAAATTCATGTGACATGAAATCGAAAGTTGGCCTCGCATAATGGTATCATGCATTTTCTATGTAGTGGCGTAATAAGACTGCCATTGCAAAGATTTTGAACCTTCTAGCAAATTTCCAATAATGGATGGGAATATTTCAACAACGCGTATTGCCCACTTGGATCGTTTTTCAATGCTCTACAACAGTCCAACGACGCCCGATCTCATTTTAAGTTGAAGACCCTTTTGAGTTTTGAGGCTTTGACCCATTGGCGGCCATGCATGATTCAAAAGTGCCAATAGTTAATTTAGAAAAGGTTTGCCTTGTTATTTATTACACATTAATGTAGACCTTCCGCCAGTTTGGGAGTATGAATCTACCACCGCCAGCACTCCTTTAGCTTAGGTCTCTGGTGTGACTGGAACAGTTTTGGCATGTACTTCAAAATGAGCAGGACTTCGAATTTAATTTGTTCTTTTCTAAAGAGGAAAGATGATAAACTTTATTAATGAGAACTAATAACACAAAGGATCTCATCGAGTATCGGAAAGAATCCCACTCTAAGAAACTTACAGCTCCGAAACAACTTTGTCATATGTTTATATACTCCAGGTGAACGTATTCATGCAGTGCCTCTTAAAGAAGAAATGCATTTTTTTTTTTTTTATCAAATCAACAACTTATATACAACAAGTAGCTAATTATGGTACACAGTTTTGTTGATGGCAACTTAGCTAACTTTGAAACCAAAACTTAGCCAATTAAGTTGTTTAACTTCATATATATGCCTCCCGTAGATAAAAAGAAATCCTTATGACATACATATGTAGTTTATATGCACACTGCTTTTTACCATCCCAGATCGATATATATATATATATATATATACAGATCCAATCCAGAGCGGAGCTCCGCTTTAAAATTAACGTATGAAGTTCGAGTTTTCGGTAACTTTTCGGTCGCATATCCACATCTCGACCGTTCAGTTTTTAGGTACTATTGTATAGATCATCTCTGCAAATTTTCAGTCAAATTGATGATCATTAAGGCATCTAACTCGTTTAAACCAATGGACGGACTGAATCTGTCAACCTGAACTGTACTAGCTTTAAGTCACTTATCAATGCCTTAACGATCATCATTTTGGCTGAAAATTTGCAGAGACGATCTATACACTAGTACCTAAAAACTGAACGGTCGAGATGTGGATATGCGACCGAAAAGTGACCGAAAACTCGAACTTCACACGTTAATTTTCAAAGCGGAGCTCCGCTCTGGATAGGATTTGTATATATATATATAATGTGTGTGTATGTCTGTATGTATATATGTAGATAACCGTTCTAGTGAGAGATTCATTTTTTTGACAATTTTAAGAAATTTCTTGTGGGACATACTTTTCGATCACATATCAGCATTTCGATCATGAGAGTATCTTTCCCCATTTTTGCAACTATCCATTGTTACACATGGTCTATTCACTCGTATTCAAATATATATATATATATATATATATATATATATATATATATATATATATATATATATATATT